>NC_137050.1:10503670-10653670 GCF_032717465.1 Coenobita brevimanus | reverse complement strand
TACACATCTCCCCCTTTCTTCCAGATCACTCAGGTAAGACTACCCCTTCACCACGATGGCGTCTTCGTCATTTTAGTAAGGCTGCCACAGGAAGGTTTTACACAGCTTGGGAAGGGCCAGTAAGAGCGAAAAGGTTATTTAGAGCTATATTTAACCCTTCCCGTTTCAACAGTATCTCTTTAAGCAAAACAAAATCGTCTGGGTGTATCAAGAATCATACGAAAAGATGAGGTTAATCAGAGTTACAATATGTTTAGAAACCAGGTGAAACACACATTACTAAGTTGAATAAAAACGTGTG
The DNA here is from genome assembly GCF_032717465.1 of Coenobita brevimanus. Classification (NCBI taxonomy): domain Eukaryota; kingdom Metazoa; phylum Arthropoda; class Malacostraca; order Decapoda; family Coenobitidae; genus Coenobita; species Coenobita brevimanus. The sequence continues at coordinate 10,653,369 of NC_137050.1, read as the reverse complement.
CATTATCAGCCAGACGATTTTGGTTATAAATAAACTTCGCGAAATAAATAGGTTAGATACAGCCTTCATTAATGCTCAGGTGAATAAAACTGTCAAAATGAAACATGAATAAAACAAGAAGTGAGGACTGAACAAGTACTGAAGCGATATAGGCTACACTACCACTACAACCTAACCAACACCACTACAACATCCTAACCACCACTACTACAACATCCTAATAGCAACAACTACACCATCATAACCATAACTACAGCATCATAACCACGACTACACCATCATAACCACGATTACATCATGATAACCACGACTGCACCATGATAACCACCTCTACACCATCATAACCACCACTACACCATCATAACCACCACTACATCATCATAACCATCACTACACCATCATCACCATCACTACACCATCATCACCATCGTTACAGCATCATAACCACCACTACATCACAAACACCACCTCTACAACATCCTAACCACCACCACCACAACACCCAGCATCAGGAACACCCGCATCCATATCAGATCACCTTGCTATTATTGTCGCTTATCACAACACACACCACCACTGTCACCACCTCCACCATCACCATCACTAAACTAACACTCCAGTCACCATCACGGACATTATCATCACCACTTTACTACTGCATCTGTCATCATCATCATCGTTACACCATCACATTTATCACCATCATCACTTCACTAAACTAACACTCAAAATCACCACTACACCAGCCTAGCATTCCTATTACCACCTCCCCCACCATCACCACCGCCATCATCATAACGTTACCACTTTCATCATCATTATCATCATCATCTTCATCACATTACCACCTGTATCACCACTTTCAACACGGTAATACTTACAATACCCACTCTTACCCTACACCCCTCTTACGAACTTCCTATCACTACTATCACCATCACCAGTACTACTATCACCATCACCAGTACCGCAACAGAAAATCCCCCTATCACCACCCACCCAAAGAGCTCAACCATATTTCAGCCACTTCCCCACAATGACGTCTATATTCTTCTATTCTCGCTGCCTGCACATAATTCAAACAGACTCTGGGAAACCTCGCAGTGAAGGGGTTGGATTTCCTCTATGTCACCACCGATGCAACATCATCATTATTTTCGTAATAAAAACAAACAGCTACCACCACTCATTCCTACAGCCACTCTCACCATCCTTCTAACGCTGCTGGTACCATGAATACAACACAGCTAGGCTACTGTATCACCATCATATCAACACCATCACCACCATTCAGACAACTAGTGCTATCTGTCACCACAATTTCCCTTTATCATCGCTACTGCCACTGCTATCGTCCCTTTCACCACACAGTCACGATGTAAAGCACAGTGACGATTTAAAATAACTAACACAGACACGATTATCATCCCCTGTCCCTATAAACTGCCCGTTAGCCTATCACCGTACTCGCTAGATCATTACTACTATTATTACAACATTTATCATCACGCACCAATACTGCTATCAGTATTCCTATCACCAATATCAAAAGCTTCCCTGATCACCACTATCGCTACATAATCATTATCATTTTCACCATTAATACAATTCTCACCACCACCCCTATCACCACAAACTGTCTCTTTCACCACCAAGTTGGAGACGTGCCGGTATACATAGTGTGAAACAGAACAAGCGCTATCACCATTCCTACCACCAGCAACACCGTACCACGATCACCATCCTTATCACCACTACAACCACTATCTGTCATCACCACTTTCACTATCATCATCCCTATCACCACCACTTCCACCACCATTCTTATCACCACCACTTCCACCATCATCCCTATCACCCTATCACCAGCTAGCCGTGGAGGTAAAGCACCGTAGCCCCTCTTAAAACATCACAGCCATCTCCAGTCACAAGCTCTCAGCGTTTTATGACCACCTTCTGTCGTTAACCTATCAACCCCATATTCTCTCTCTCTCTCTCTCCACCAAGCCATCCCTATCTCCCCTATCAGTCCCATATTCTTCCTCTCTCCCTCTACAACCCCTTCACTTCCACTTCAAGCTTCATCATCCCTCTTCCCAACCAAGCAACCATCCCTCACCCCTCACTTCCCCGAACAATTTAGTCCCCATCCCTTTCTGTCCAATGATGCTTTTCAAAATTTGACAAAATTGTCTGGCGTTATTCTTGGTTATACACACACAAAAAAGTCCTCTGGGAGTTGACTGAGGATTTCAAAGCATTTCAGCCCAAGGACGTCATTCCCATGTTCAATGATATCGTCTGATTTAGAATAATTAACAAATAAGCCCTTAGTCTGAAGGAATTGATTCATCTTACAATCTTCTTATACACACTCACTACCCTACTCCCACCCCCCTCCAACAAGACCCCAGCCCTTAACACTCAGAAATGTCCATTACCAAAGATTTCACCTCAAAAGCAAAGTCGTGTCCTCCTGAGTGCATTGGTGGGGCTTAAGAGGAACCACGGATTGGGACCTGCCAGCCACTTCTGAACCTTAAAGAGATTTTAAGTGTACCGAAACGAAGTCTGGGATTTATAGGAGACTAACTTTGTTTTTATTTTTTTTTCCTGCTCGGAACAGTGTCACAGGGGTATTATTTGACCCTCAGACTCCTAGATTCTCTCTTATGCTGAACAAAAAAGTCTAGCGGTATGAAGCCTAAAAAAAAAAAAGAAAAAAAAAATCGTATGGTACCGGAGGAATTAAGCAGAACAAAATAGCCAGGGGATTGCCCAAATAAAATGCCCAAGCTGAGCGGAATTAGTGCAGCATGGATTAATCGAAATGCCGTAGCTTCGACCCTTTGACGACTGGCTAGAATTTCTCTTAGGCTAGCTAAACAAATTCGTAACGTGTTGATCCGATTAAACTTATATCTAAATGTATCTGTGGCATCGACATGGTTAATTTACATTTTTTTTTTTTAATTCTCTGAAGATGATAGACACCAACTTAACAGAAACATCTAATCAGCCTGAATAAAATGCTAAGTCCATAATCGATACAGCAGCTTACTCTCCCTTAAAATACGCAGATATACCGTACTGTACTTTATTATCTTATGTGTACCTTGTTCTTGGATTTCCTCGCCTCCTCCCTTCAACCACCCTGCCCCCATATGGTAACAAACACAGGCACTACGCGAATCTAGGCAATTATAGTGCTGCCGACAATGATGGAGATGTAGATGAAGGTGATGATCATTACTAGTGGTGATAATACATCATTAAAACGAGTTCTCAACTTTCACTTTAAAAGTATTGTTAACCCTGCCAAAAAAAAAAAATCATAAAAACAAAAGCGCCGAATCACTTAATTCATCATCGTTTTCGTAGTGAATCTGTCGTTGATACAGTTCATTCCATTAAGTGCAGCAAATATTTATGATACTCGCCGTAACTATATAGGCAATATTTAATTAACACTTGTTGCTATATGATTACATTTTTAGACTACCTGTGGCATAAGAAAATATTTCTCTGCAAAATGAAATCTTTATCGAAGAGTTTCCCACCGTTACTTTAAATTACATCTACTCTTTTATCGGTAATTACAGTTTATTTCTCCAGCCGACTCTATCCTGGCTATAGCTATGGTGGCGAAGGATGGCAGCAAGTCATTTTTTTTTTTTTTAATGGCTGATAAACTCCACACGATGTTTACTGACATTAGGATAAACATTTTGAACAAAAAGAATTATATATAACCTCCATTAACTTCTTTGTATTAGGGGATCCTCCTATAGTTAACAGCAAATTATACAATACAAAGACGTCACTATAAGGAAAGGGAAATATGCAACGTAGTTCAAGAGATTCTGGCCTGACCTGTCTCCCTGCTATCTCAGCCACGCAGCCACCACCATCACCACAGTCCACGGCTGCCACAGACAAGGAGAGATAAAATTCATACGATAAGATTGGCCCAAGTTCACCCATTACCCTACTTCCTTACATGATTACCTGGGTGAGGTAGGCAGCCATTCCCCCAGGAAATATAAGCCAGTAAAAGATAATATTAATAAGTCTTATGAATTAACAACAACGACAACCGTTTATTAATAATAAACATTAACAACATTTCATTTATCTGACGTTACTATTAAACTCCACGGCTACTCGACGCCCATCCCTGCCAAGATTGTAGCCTATGGAAATGAAAATACACCTACTGTCGTTATAAACATGTAAAATAAAAGAATGGTCCGTAGCGGCAGGCTTGCACACGCCTGACAAGGACGGGTATGTTAATCATTCATTTTCGAGCCATGTTGTAAGAGTATGGCAAACAGATAGAATATAAAGGAAGCAAAATAAACCAGGCCCCCCTAACCCTAATCACCCATTTAATACCGTAGCCCAGGTCCACTCTTAAATTGTAACAACTTTTATGCTATGCATCCATACTCAGACATGAGTTACAGCATCAAATATGAGTGGCCATACTCTTCAGCACACCTTATCGAATACATTCATGGCCACCTTTCAATACGGCAAAGCGAATACACTATTAGTACCACGATATTCCGTATATATAGTCTTCAATGTGCTCGTAGTTTACGGCACTGCATATATCAGACTAAACCTTTCAAACCGATGACATACCGGTATATATAGTTTTCTTATGTATATTCTTCCTACTGTCTGATAATTTTTGTCAACTTAAGAAAGACCACTGGCAGTGAATGTAGTGATAGCTATATCTAACCCGTCCAGTTCGAAATCTCTCCTAAGCATTACAAAACTGTACATAGACAGCAAGGATAATATATGCACGCACATGCACATGACGTTCTGTGACTGATGGGGTTAATTGGTAAGGTACTCTTCAGTATACCCTGCTGAATAAATTATTAGGTACAGTACGGTACTTGCCAATGTAGCTAACAACATGGGTAACTTACGCTTCAATACAGTATACTGAAAGGAAAAAAAAAAAAAGCTGTATTCTTCAATATGTAATAGGCCTAGACCTTTTTAACATAGTCTGTAGTAACGGGTACTTGAAAACTGAAGGATAATCTTCACTATTGGCTACTGAACTAAAATGGATCTAGGCTATATTCTTCAATATACGGTAGTAGTTTACATAATAAACTGTCAAGAAAGCTACACCAGACAATGACAGATATGAGCAGTCATTCAGTAGCCTACATTGTCAGGATTTCCTTTCATTTTTTATTCAGCTGAGGAGTGCATCAGTGTCAGCGCAAGGGTTAAGACTATTAGCCTATATCTAACCCCACCTGTTCGAAAAGTCTCTCGAACTGAATAAAATGGTCTGGAGACAGCTAGAATAAGTTTTAAAACGTCATCGTACTGAAGCGATTACCGTGAATACTAGTTGCATTTTTTTTTCTTAAATCAGTGTGACAGGATAGAACGGTAGTCAGTCAAGAGTATAAACATTATTCCATTTAGGCTAGTTTACATTTTATTCACCATCACTTGGCCTAGATTTCGTCCGTTTGCAATTTGGTTATGTACTTCTTTGGTAGTAGCTACACAATGTTATGAGAGAGGAAGTAGGGAGGGAGGAACGAGAGAGAGAGAGAGAGAGAGAGAGAGAGAGAGAGAGAGAGAGAGAGAGAGAGAGAATGCTGGTGATGGTGACTATCGCCTGACCTCAGGTAGAATGTCCCACGCTTGTCAGAAGATACCGACGATAGATAAGGCACCCATGAACTCATCCGTCTCTCACAGATTTACACCCTAAACATACGAGTACTAACGCTCACCCAGAGGAGGGAGGCTGGAGAGGGACGCCTTCATGTGGTGGCACCGATATAAATGAGATGGCTCCGCTACCTGCTTATATAAACCTCCCTCAACTCCTTTCCCCCTATAAAAAGGAGGACGAGCTGCAAGAGGGCAGTTTCGACCTGCAGTCCACTGGATTTAGATTCAAAGGAGCCTGGGGTTGCGACTCTTCTTCCTCCTCCTACTACTACTACCCAGATGATGGGAAGTAGCTACCTTATTCTTACTATTGCTGCTTCTAGATGATTTTCCTCACCTTATACCTCTACCAATGAGGGTGTTAACGAAAGTTATATCTAATCCCATCAGTTGGAAAATTCTGTCCTAAGGTACCGTAAATAAAGTCGTCTACCTTCACCCCTTCACGACCATGAGCTTATTTTATATTATATTCTTGCTCTCCATTACACTGTTTTGCTTAGGAAATGGACGGGACAGCAACGGCCAACGTTAACATGTTCGCTACGATACTAATGGTCTTTCTTCTACTGGGGAGTCAAAATGAGAAGGATTCACACACACACACACACACACACACACACACAACACACACACACACACACACACACACACACACACCTCGTTAACTTCGGTAAATAGATGGGTTTGCTATCCAAACAACACACGCAACATGGAAGGTGTGACTGAGTGCACTAAAGTAAGCTACGGTGTTTCACTTGGCATTTTTTTCACACTTTCAACCATTTTTGAGTTTTGCTATTGTGGAGCCTACCCAACACTCTTAACCTCTTTAGAACAATGACATACGGTATTATAATTTATACTTCCTTCTTGCCATCATCGGAAAACTTTAGTCATGTTAGGATCGACTTCTCTGAGTGGGTTTATATTGCCAACATTTCACCCCTCCAGTTCGAAAGTTTCTCCTCAGCTGAATAAAACCGTAAGTTGCAAGACTTATACGTCCTCGGAATGAAAAGGCTACATTATTTACAAAACTGCATCAAATAATACTCATCTTTCAGCACAGTGGCTCTCGCACCAGCTATTCTGTCGAGATTATGCCTAAATTCAAGGCTGAGATGTAACTGCTCGGCTATGATACAACAGAAGCAAAAACAATATGACTGGCTAAAATTCAGGTTTTATCATACATCCTGCGACTCCGCTACTGATAATGATTTCATAATATTCTCCGGAATCAAAAACTTAAGATCAATTATCTGTTGCAAGTAAGATTTGCTACTCTGACGATGAGCAGATGAAATTATATATGGTCAGATTCTGTACTCTTTTCCTTGACCTTCCTGCACAAACAAGCCAAACTTTCGACTGAGAATTGACCTTGAGTTCATGAATTACATGAACTTCGGGAAATTCCAGCTCACTAATTACGTACGGGAGGTCATCACACATAAGTCTACAGTGATCTTCGTAAGTTACCCGCCACTCCCGTATTTCGAGACTCCAGTAACGTCAGATCACTATTTTTTATTCATAGCTATTAATTCATTTGTTTTTACGTTTAATCCACAAGATGCTGATAACAGCTGAAATCAAGCGGTGACTTTCGTAACTGGAACTTCACTGTAAGGGTTTTCAAAGTTAAATTCTGCTGCATAAAAATTTGGACTTCGTTTCAGTGCTATGCAAACAGTACGGGTTTCAAACCAAGGAACTGTAATAGTGATTGTTGGGAAAATTATCAAGATGTACACGCAGTCAGTATTTACTGATCTTCGTCCTGTGTACGTTTTTTCAGCAAGTCTCCAATAACCCGAGACCATTACGTTTTTTCGTTTAGTTTTAAGTCTGTTTTTTGTTTCGCTTTTTTGTGTGGTCTGCAAAACAGTACGAGTCCAACCAGGGTTCAAGGAATGGCGCAGTTTAGTGCTGATTTCACGCAGGACAATGACATCACGGTATCAATGACGCAACTCCACAAGAAAACAAGAAGCGGTGCCATGGCACAGCAAACCCGTCCCCGGCAGTCATGTTAGTGCTGACATAGAAACAACAGGTTATCTTGTCAACGATGTCACATATCAAATTTGGAGTAAATCGGGTGAAAATTGACCATTTTATGTTCATTTGAAATTTTAGGCCCGACCCACCTGATTCTGACCCACCTACCGCCAACTGGGGAGTGACCCCCCTGATGTAATAAAGCATGTTATAGGATGCAGAATTGAAAGATGCATCTTTACGTTTTAGTTTCATGTCGATATGACGAATTTGAAAGGAGTTATGACGAAAAACTATTTTTCTTTTTTTTTTTACATCATTGGGGCCTACAGCCTGGGCCTTGGCCCAAAATCTAATCAGGTACTCAGGTCAAAGCCCATCATACCTGTAATTTTAATCAAAATCGCACCAGTAGTTTTCGCATAAAGTTAACAGTCAGACAGACAAACGGACTGACAAACAAACAAACAGACAAGCCGAGTGAAAACAATACCTGTCCCCGAGCCCCTCCGGGGCGGAGACGGGCTATGGTTTCGTCAGTGGTGGGCAAGTTAATGAAAAACGTTAGCTTCGTTAACCGTTAATCCGTTAGTCAACTAATTTGCTTCGTTAAAGTTAATCAGTTAATTCCTTAATTCTGCCAAAAAATATCGGAAGTTAACTGTTCATCCGTTAATCCGCTAGTTTTACATATGATACTCGATTTTCCTTAATAAGATACAGTTGTTTAGGTTGCTTGACTAGCTTCCTGGAAGTAGTTGGAGTGGATTCATCACTGGATTGACTTAGGCTAGAGAAATTCCTCTTCCTGCCACGATTAGATGCTGTCTTGCAAGCCTCTTCCACCTCTGTGTAGTTGGCAGGATGTTTATTCCTGAAGTGGCTCTTAATGTTGTTGTTGCTGCTTTTGTGGGCCCTGAATTCATGCTGCTTGGGCAGGCAGACCTTACACTGGAAAATATAGGCTAATTGCTGCCCTCTGTTTTCATGTACAATAAAAACTTTTCAAGATACGGCCAGGGGTTCTCACGCAGCTCAGAGTTATAAACGATTTAAATCGTTAACAAAAACATTAGCTTCGTTAATAACGGATTAACGATTAACGCGTTAATGCCCACCACTGGGTTTCGTTGATCATCGCAATCGGCACTTCCTCTTTTCAAGACGGTGTCTAAGAAGCCTACGGTTCCAGTAACGCTGTTTTTTTTTTTTTTTTTTTAATTACTCGTGGTTTGCAAAGATAACGAGTCCAACTAATGTCCAAGGAACACCGTAATCAGGTGCTGATAACAATGGAAGTCACACTAAGCAAACATTCGATGAAGATCGTCTTTTCCGTGCGGTCTACAGCGGTAACAGTATCAGCTTTTAAGATTTAAGTGTTGTGTACACACTAACCCGACAAAAATCCAGTGAACGGTGTACTGTAATCAGGTGATGCAAATCATAAAAACTAAAACTAAACATTCAGTAAGCTTCGTACTCAGCACTTGAGGTCATTTCGGGACGGTTTCCAAGTTACATTAGATCATCAGTCTTAAAGCTTCGTACTGGTAGTCTGTAACTAGTGTGGGTCCAGGGAACGGTTTAAGCTAGAAATGTGGCCTAGGCTACGCATGGCCTGGTCAGTGAGTGTACCAAGCAGTACCAGCAGCACCGGGATTTTAATATAGAGATTTCCCCTCCTGGTCATCAAAGATTTAATTTGGAATGATAAGAGTATCGTAGCTAGGCCTACATGACTGATACAAGTGACATAACATGATAAAGAGTTTCGGTATCTATGCCACTAACGATTTTTGCATAATTTGACTAACCTACAAAGTTTCTAAATCGTAATAAGGTCGAACATTCGTGACAGGTTTAACAAGTTTCCAATTTCGTCAATACGTTAATACCCTCCCCCGACAGACACACAAATATCACGGCATGAGAGATGTGTATGCGGACCTATATCTGTGGCAAGTTTCTTCCTTGTCTGGCAGAAGTACAAAACTCGGCCAGGAAGTTTGAGGAAGATAATATTTCATGAAGTAAAGCCTATGTGTGAAACGCTAACCGCTTAGGTCTAATTCTGGCACACACACACACACACACACACACACACACACACACACACACAAACTGGGGTAGCAAACAAGCAAGATAAGTGTAGCCACGAGAGGCTGCGGTGTGTGTGTGTGTGTGTGTGTGTGTGTGTGTCAGCTATCTCAGTGTCATCAGCAATTCACCGTCACGACTGCTGTCCCTCCGTCGAGACCGTCCCCACGTCATGTTACGGCACTACAAGCTAGAAGTGACGGGACGAATAATTATGTGCTTAAATAGCTGCCGACCTAGGCTACATCACAGCAAGCTAAATGCCAAGTTTGTAAGCAGAGATAATTTCGAGGGCAAATCTTCCACTTTTGCTGAGAACGTACTGGCTTTCATTTGTGTGGAACGTGCAGACGTAGTTTATACACGGTATATGGCCAGTTGGACAAAATCCCGTGACGTTGTCTTACAATGTCTTCTTAACGAAAAACGGTAAATCATGGGTACAGCTATCAATCTAAGGGTAATTTGAAGAGTGGCCTATTGATTTTCACATCCACCTACAATTCTCAGTTCTACATACGAACTTCTCTAGTTTACCAACTTTTAATCTGGGAACTCCACTGTGGTATGTTATATGGTACCACTGCTTGTTCCACCTAAACACACTCCAACAAACACTTCAGAAAAGCTGGGGTTCTTTCAACGAATTCATCTAGTATTAACCTGAAATGCATCATCCTACAATTTCTATCCTGCACTATCGGGTTAACCCTTGGACTGCTGCTATTCATAGATTCCCATTGCTGAGTAAAACCCCTGTGTTGACAGTCCCAGTAAAATACCAACTAGTTTATTTACGAATAATTACAGGTTAAATTTTTTGTCCGAGGGTTAGACGGTATTTTATCAAATAATTTCTAAACAAACACCACTAATTTTACTACCCAACAACTACAAATACTGGTACATTTTCTCGCTACTAGTCAGCAAAAAGTATCAGTGAAAGAGTTCAATTAACAGTGTTTATTTAATCAGTATTCCTAACTCAGGGAGAGTTTTTATACCATTTACAACGCGGCGACTTTCCTAATCTGAGGAAAATCGCCTGGCAGTAGGAAGTGAAATATATAAACATATATCTGAACAGTTTCGGCTCATTACAGTTGTATACCAGTACCAATAACGAAATCCATAAGCTAATTATCACAATTTTTAACTATCTTTCAGGCTACAAACTCGATGAGTAACATTTTTTATCATATATATATATATATATATATATATATATATATATATATATATATATATGGCTGCCTACACTCTGAACTTGTTAATTAACAAAGCCCACTCTACCAACACTACTGAGTGGGTTACAAGATCCACATAGGAAATAAGTCTATCACCATTTAACTCCAAACTCCAGACAGTAGACTAATAATACTATACTCATTTTTTTTTTTTTTTTTTTTATCGAGGCGAAGGTGCACTTGACAGATTGGTGATTTCTGGCTGAATGCAACATTACTTCATAATCTAGCATTATTAACTGACAAATATCTGAGGGGGAAATTTGGGTTAGTAAATATTTTTTGGACATGTTGCATTCAGCCAATCATCATCAACCTGTCAAGTGCATCTTCGCCTCCATTATAAAAAAAAAAAAAAAAAAAAAAAAAACGTAGTATAGCAGCAGTCTCCTGTCTATCATTGCTGTTTCTAACCCAGGATACACTCGAGATGGTGCCAAATACGCATTTGTGCACGCTACTGTATTTACAAAAACTCTTTTAAAAGCTTGTTCTTATTTGATGATTTTAAAATCTGTGGATTTTTATTTCATCCTTGAATAATCTGTATTCAAAAACTTTCAAATATAATGATAGTGTGAAGTAAATCATCATTCTCTCTCTCTCTCTCTCAGGGGAAGATCGAAAATTACATTACACCAGAACTTGTGTAAGAACCTCACAGTGAAGGGTCTTACCAAGGACACTGTACGTGATATTCAGTATGGTGACCTGCCATCACTGCCATGAACATACCTTTTAAAAATCGAAAACTCCCTGAAAATCAGTGTATAAATTTGTAATTTCCTTTAGCTATCTGAAGGTTTATATTTGCATCTGAATATGAATTTCACGATTTCGAAAATGGGATACCTGAATCTGTACGTGAATTTAACTTGTGTACTTGTATTCACATTATTATTTGGAGATTTTAAATTCCAACCCTGTTATTCTTCAGCCAACAATAAATACTTTAACTTGGCTACAAACTCCAACAGGGAATGAAGTTATTACTATTTCTACCACTGCATCTCAACTCTATAAACTTTAGATATTGTAACTCATAACTAGACAACCAACTTCTAAACGTAACTAATTACTATACGCTTTTAACAACAAACTCTAACCTGTAATTATCAATAGTTCTAGGCTACAAGCTGTTGAAGGCAGCTAATGTCAACAACTGCAATTATAAACATCCAGGCAGAAATTACCAACACTTCTAACTACAAATGCCACAGTAGCCCAATTACCAACTCCAAAGTGCAAAATACTCAATCCAACACTTAACTCCAGATACTAACAACTTAACCAGCACCCTAACCACGGCCTCCACTAATTGTACCAGCCTTGCAAACATGACTGGCCCTCAATACACAGGTGTGGTGTGTTGCCGTGGAATTACAGGTGTTCATTGCCATTCCGTGCACACACACCTGCCTTCCCGTGCTCAGAATGCGGCCACGGAACTCAAGGTCTCCTTCAGCACGTGCAGCAGATTCGTAGTCACTCAAGCCGCGGTGAGTAAAAAATAAATACTGTAAACTGAAATGGAGCTGATGATCCACACGAATTTCATACCCCATGATTTTTGCGTATTTTCGGAAAAAGTCGGCGTGGTTTATATATCACCATTAATATTTTCCATTCAAATTACTTACTGCAAGCTGAGAACACATATAAACACATACATATATCCGATAGTGGCGGTTGTGAACAAGTATAAACGTAATGTCACACACGAGTCAACGGAGAGATGGGGATGCGCAGCCTCCCTTCACCGAGGTTCGCGCGGCACTGCCTAAGCCGCTGGAGCTGGCAGCTGGCTGTTTGGTGGTTTGATGGTCACGTCTTTCTCGACTCGGCCCTCCGAAAGCCATTCTTGCTGGAATCTTCAGTTGCCGACTTTTTTTTTTTTTTTTTTTTTTATAGCACTTCAAGAACGTTCGCTTCGCCTGACTGACATTACCTCACGTGTGACCTATATGTAATTCAATGGCTCGATGAAAGTACTCACCTATATGAATCGACTAGACAGGAGGTTGGTGGGGAAATGATAGTGAAACGTTGACGCAACATTTGTATTCGAGCCTACGTTCCCCAGTAGTCATTCGTTTCAACGGTCGAATAAACTCCTTAGCATCTCTCTCTCTCTCTCTCTCTCTCTCTCTCTCTCTCTCTCTCTCTCTCTCTCTCTCTCTCGTGAAAATTATAGGCGGGTTTTCGCGGTTAGGTCACTAAACTTGCAGAAGGTGGGGTTGGAGAAGGTCGATGATGATGATGTTCAAGAGTTCCTGGACAGCCACACTGAGCAACTCTCAACAGAGGAGCTCACTGAGCTAAGGGAACGGGTGGCGGAGGCAGAGGAAGGTGGCGATGATAGTGGGGAGGACGAGCTACTTCATGTTCTTAGTAAGGAATTCCTAGCAAAGATGGATGGGGCAATTTCATACATCCAGGACAAGGACCCGAACCCGGCGAGGAGTGATGTGGAGATGTACGCCACAGAGCAACATGCGAGGCTGTACGGGGAGCTTCACACAACAAAGAAAAGGGCAGTATGGCAGACCACCATCACCTCTTTCATTCTTGCCACCAGCATCCAGGAAGAGGCGAAGCCATTAACGAGTGGGATGCAAACGCAACGTCATGCTTCACCCACCTTCAGAAATTCCCCAGCCTTGAGGGGGGAGGGACCCATGGTGATGACACAGACTGGCCTGGAACATGTCATGTAGATTTTTTTTTTTTTAATCAGTTTCAGTCATAGGCTCCCCTCCCTATCCCCACTGAAACCATGTTATGTCGACCTCTGTACAGTATACGATAATTCGCCTTGTGATAGGTTTTCACTTGATGTCTGATCATCCCATGGCAAGGCATGACAATATTAATTGCATATTTTCACAACGCGGAGACAATACTGGTGGTACAATGCAGATAAAATGTCCATTACTCATAGCCTATTGGATTAGCTTTTATGGCGAGAGTGACCAATCGTTTGGCTCTGAGGGACATTATTTCTTTCATTATTGTCATATTATTTGACATCTTCCACCGTGCTGGGAACCTCTTGATTGGGGATGTCTGTGACGGAATTACTTCCAGCATAGTTTTTATTTTTATTTATTTTTTTTATGTGTCCGACTCTGGGCATAGGCTTTACAGCCTACTCCCAAGGCCCAGTAGTCCTCCTACATACCGTACACCTCTGCATTTCACCACTTTGGTACTTACACCCACCATCCATATTGAATACATGCTAGGGGTGTCTCAAACAGGACTGGTGTATTGGTATTAATGGAGGTATTTTTGTCATGTCGGCGGGACTTCTGGTAGATCAGCAAAGTCTGGCTTTATGAAATTCAAAACCTTAAACTGTTCCCTGCCCCAGCGGGGATTTGAACCTGGGTCCGGTAGGACTGCAGGCCACCACTCTACCGATGGAGCCACCGCCTCCTCTATAGAAAAACCTCTGGCCTCCACTTGGACTTGAACTGCGGCACCCCCGCGAATAAAGTAGTGGGCAATATTCATTTAAGCTCCCTCTTTCACTCACCCCTTTTCCCTTTCTTTCTGTTTGTTTCTCCTCTTCTGCACCTCTCATTTCTTTCACATTTATTTCATGGAATTTCTTTCTCTCATCGTTTAGCTATACTGCATATGGATCTGGCAGTTCAACCTTGCTACATACCTATGACAGCTAAGGTGTTACAGAGAATATGATTTTGCAGTTATGCTAGTTATATATTTTTCTATGAAGGCACAGGCATGCTTCCTTATATACTGTTTCTTACTAGCAATACACTGAGGCATTGTCACTGTATATAACATCTGCATTGATATTTTTACAAAAGTTTACTTGTTGGTGGGGGCACTCACTACCCACTCACTCAATGTAGTGCTGCTTTGGGTGTCTGCCCTTTCCTCTCTTCTTCCTCTTCTTTCTTTCCTCTCCCTTCTGCCTACAGGTGACCTTACACTCCCTCTTCTGTCTTCTTTCCTTCATTCTTTCCTCTTCCTTCTGCCTATGGGTGACTCTACACTGAGTGACAAGGCAAATGGTTTCCTGTACAACAGGAAACCATTTACTATGCTAGGTGGTAACCATATGACCAAATGCTGGGAGGTAACCATATAACCAAATGATGGCACCTAGTGGTTTAGTGGGTAATTACAGTGCTCCGATTGGATTGAGCCTGTGTAAGTTTATATCCAAGGGATGGTTGGGGTTTACTGTTCATGTAATGCCACTCAGGGATGTAAGGCTAGCCACTCTCATCTTAAAGGTCAAGACCAACTTGCTAGCCCAGGGTTCCTACACTCCTCATGGGGCAACATAGGACTGGATGATATATGGATGGATGGATGGGTATTATCTTCTTTCAAATTACTGGCAAACATCAATGTTTCATGCTTGCATATTTGTTTATATGGTGCTTTCAAAAACTGCATTGTCTCCTACAGCACTTTAGTCAAAATGCCCTAACTCTGTGGTCCTTTTGCAAGCCATCAACTCATATTTTCCTTGCTTTGCCCACACAATCTGTCCCTTCCATATTCAGGTCTGTGTGGCAATTACTCATTTTCCATCACACTTTCCCTCTACATGTCATAACCATTTCTGTCTACCCTTGCAATTCACTTCACTAATGGTTGCATTGGCCAAGCAAATTCACATCTCCATGCCATTCTTACCCTCACTGGGGCACTAAACATTATCTCACCCTTTTCACTTCAATGTGCTCCTATCTGTGAACTTTTTTGCTCATGTTTTGCTACTATATGGCATCACACTCTGCATACATATACTGTATAAAGAATAAATTTTTCTGATCATACACAAAGTCCTTTCATTTTCGGCAGAGCCAACAGCTCTCTAAACTTCTTCCAGCTACTTCTGATTCTCATGATTGAGCTAGCTCCTGCAACACACATTAATCATGTCCCTCAAACAGTAAAGCCCACTACCACACTCCAAAACCACATCTCTTACATCAGGCTTCTCCATCTTAGACTGGACCATACAATTTCCTTTTCATATAGCAAACTCATAACTGGTTGGTTACGACTTGCATCCAATTACAGAATAAATAATACCAGGCATATCAAGAATCTTATATTTCAAAACTGTAACAAATATCACAATACTGTACATCATAACATATATTAGGAGCTGAAAAAAATATAATTACAACATACATCATAACCTCAATCTCTTGTAACATCACATTAAAAAAATTAAATCGATTAAAAAAGATTCATCACTGCTGCTTATTGAACATCTTATTGCAGAGCTCAGTGTTCTTCTTGTTCATGACGTATGTTTTGCCTGGGACAGGGGTGTGCCTCCGCTTGTATTTCCTGAGCACATAATTACTGCCGGGGATATGCTCCAGTTTCCTCACATTGTTGATCACCTCAGTGTCTGGTTGTACCTGAATATACAGAAATGCACATTAATGAATGTAAAGTTAATACTACTGTACTGTATACAGAAGACTACATTAGTTTTAAAAATAGAAATTAGTCTTGTATGCTGACCCATCTAATAAATTTGCCTGGACCAAGCTTAGGGACTTTACTAATTCTGCCATAATTAAATATCAGTAAACAGTATATTAAGCTATATTACACTACTGCATATACTGTATATTTACCTCATTACATATACACTGCATTACACATCCAAGCATTTTCTTCATGGTGACCCTAATGACCCTCATGTAATCTATACGTATCTTATTTTATCCTAAACCAGTATCTGCTTACAAACTAGCTCAGGATACAGCACTTTTGTCTAAAGTACTTTGGCATAATACAGCATAGTCTAAATCACTCTGTTCACAAAAACTTTAGTCTAAAAGCACTCTGACCTAAAGGCACAACAGTCTACAAACATTTGGTCTAATCTCAAATTATTAAGTCTACAAACATTTGGTCTAATCTCAAATTATTTATACAAATTATTTATAAGAACAATGACTGAATACATTAGTGTGTAATAAATCAGACCTTATGTAGACCAATATCTCGCCAAGTGTGAAGCACACAGTGGTTTTTAAAAAATTATCCACTCACTCAATGTAGTGCTGCTTTGGGTCTCTGTCCTTTCCTCTCTTCCTGCCTTCCTCTTGTCTTTCTTACCTTCATTCTTTTCTCTCCCTTCTGCCTACAGGGAACTTTACATTCCCTCCTCTGTCTTTCTTTCCTTCACTATTTCCTCTTCCTTCTGCCTATGTGTGACTCTGCACTGAGTGACAAGCCAAATGGTTCCCTGTACACCAGGAAACCATTTACTACACTGGGTGGTAACCGTATAACCAAATTATGGCACCTGGTGGTTTAGTGGGTAATTAGGCACTCCACTGTATTAAGCTCATGTAATTTTTTTTCTGCAGGGTGGTTGGGGTTTATTGCTCATGTAATGCAACTCAGGAATGAGTGAGGCTGGTCACTCTCATCTTAAATATCAGGACCAACTTGCCTAGCCCCAGGCTCCTACGCTCCTCATGGGGCAACATAGGATTGGATGATGGATGGATAACTGGTGAATAATATTCAACCAGAGTTGAGGGGTAACTCATGATATCATATTTACGTACACTGAATACTGTGTACAGTATGTCTCAGTCACTGATTCAACAAGCTTGTGAACACATTTAAATAAATACACATTTAGTAAAAAGATTTTTCAATTCATTTGTTCTTGTTAGTGTGGCAGACTAGAGTCCGAGTTTAAGCCACGATAATGAAGTGTGGCATAGGCCATTTGGTGTGATAAAACTAACTTTGCTTGATGCACTGTGGAGAGAGGAGAGGGTAGCAAAAACCAGAATTTCACATTTGGAGCAATACCAAAGCAGTCATCATATCACAAAGACTTAGTACAGTTGTTGCCGATTATCAAAACAGGGACATTGAAAAGTACTGTTGTAGAGTAGCCCATATGCCTGGATATTATATTCTGCTACTGGCTTCCACTTTTCATCCATCCATCTTCCAATCGTATGACCCTATGAGAAGCGTAGAAGCCTGGGGCTAGGCAAGTTGATTCTGACATTTACGATGAAAGTGACAAGCCTCACTCATCCCCGAGTGGCATAATGTGAGCAATAAACCCCAACCACTCCTTGGATATAAACCTATACAGGCTTCCAGTTTTAATTGCTTTAATTTATAAAAATAAAGAAAACCATATAATTTTTAAAAAACTGTGTTATATTTATTTTTAATTTAATTATTTTTAATAAACTGTTGATGACATTTTAATTTTGTTTTTATATTTGGAGTGGTTTCAGACCAAAGTGCCTTAAGACAAATGGATTGTTAGACAAAGGCATCACAGGGGGAAAGTGCTTTTAGACCTACATTATTTTAGTCAACTGCATTTTAGACCAAAGGATTTTAGACATGAATGCTTTAGACAAATGTACCTACACTCAAACTAAATGTATCTCTTAGCTCCAGCATGCTTGCATGAGTTGGCCTTGGTCACCTAGCGGCAGCTCTCCATGCTTCTCGATCTCTGGCAGCCTTCCTATTCAATCCCTTATCCCTGAGCTAAACCAGATCTTTTTCAGTCTGTCTCTTGCAACCTCACCCCCAGTGTTCACACTTCTCACTCTCTGCATCCTACTCTCATCCCCTATCCTCTACAAATGCCCAAATCATCTCAATCTACCCCTTCTCATCACAACACCAATACACTCCAGTCCCATCCTTCCTCTCAAATCCTCCAATTTAGGCCTCACATTCAAGGATGCACTGCACATCCACCTAATCACTGTCATTTCTGTATGTCTGAACCTATGAATATCTTCCTCCTGTACTGTCCAGGTCTCACTACAGCATTACACTCCTAACATGCTGCATACAAAGATCCCTTAACATAGAGGGAGAAACCTCTCAATGCTGGGAGAGGCAATAGTTCCCTGAACTTCTTCCAACCACTCCTCACTGTAGCCACAGAGCTAGCACCAGCTCCACCTCCAGTACATGGCATATCTCCCAGGTAACAAAACTCTTCCACACACATTCAAGAGACTCACCAACAAGATCAGTCCTTTCATGCCTGACAATCTCTCCACATGCACTCCCCGACACACTGCACACATTGCCATTATCTCAGTCTACCTCATGTGCCACTACATCTCTTGTGCAACCACTTATCACAACCACTGCATGAGATGGAATTACTTCCCACACCATTGTGGCAAACTGCACATGGTCATTCTTCTTCTCCTTTGACAGTACTGCCACCAACCCTAGATACCATCAACTTTGATACCATCACCTTTGTTTTATCTGCATTTACTTTCAAGCCCTTGTGCCCCACACCATCTCTCCACTTCCTAATTTTTTCCTCTGCCTGCCTTTCATACTCTGCAGTCAACACCAAATCATTGGCATACAACATCTCCCACCAGAGTCAATCTATGAAGTCAAGTGAGAGGGCTTCAAGCACCATGAAAAACAATAAGGAACCCCGATGCACACCAACATTCATCGGCAACTCATCACTCAAATTTCCATTCATTCTCACCCGGGTGTGAGCATCCATAATCAGAGCCATAACAACTCTAACCAGCCACACCTCAATCCCAAGCTTTTTCATTTCCCACTTCACCATCTCCCAAGGGACTCTGTCAATGGCCTTCTCCAAATCAACAAAAACAAAGTACAGCATAGATCCCTTCTCTTTCCTGTATATATTTCCTGAAATTGTCGAACAATGCACATGGCATCAGTGCTCCCTCTGCTTGGCATAAACCCAAACTTCGTCTAATCAGTATTCACTTTGTCTCTAATCATACCTTGTAGAATTCTCTCCATTACCTTCATTATCTGGTCCGAAAGTTTTATGCCTCTAAAATTTCCTCTTTCCGAGGCATTCATTTACAAATCACACTCTTCAGCCGATCTTGAATGTGGTTAAATCTCTCAATGCATTAGCATGCAAAAGCACAAATAAATAAAAAATACAAATATGCTAAAGGAAAAAAGTTCAGCAGAAAAAAGTACAGTACTACAAAGCAGGAAAAAAAAAAAAATGTGATGCAGCTGTCTGTGAATGCACTTCTTAAGTTTCAAACAACCGATGAATAAACTGGGTGATAAACATATTTATTTACTTCTGACAAAGAATTACCTACTCTATTATTCATCTGGCAGGTCTTTAAGTTAGTAAGGAGAAGTTCTAAGCTGTACTGTACAGTACTACACCCAAATACACAAAACTAGAGCAATTCAAATGGCAGCTTACAAATAGTTCCTCCCAATCTGTGACTGGATATGAGATCTTCCACTGCATTCCAGCTGATGTTCAAAATATAAAAATTATTTGGTGTCTCCTAAATTCACTAATGTAAAGAAATTTAAAAAGTTGCTTTAGTAATAATGTGTGAATATGTAATGAAACATATATCACACAACAATTTATCATGACTGACTATGAATATTTACCATTACTGAATACTAATGTACTGGTACTCAATCAGTGTGAAACTTTAATAAAACATTTTTTAATATTCTAAAAGCATACAGCAGTAATGTATGCTATCTAACTTTTCTACTCATCAAACATTATGCAACTACAGCAATTCAACCTACCATCTGGAGGCACATCATAACTTCATCATAGAATTCGAGATCAGAAATGAAGTTCAGTTGAGCCTGCAAGCCAGTGTTGAACTCTATTAGAGTCTGGACGAAGGAGTTGTCTACCCTTGCCACACCCTGGATCAACATAGCCGCTCTGTAAACAAACCTTATTCTGGTGAAATTATATCGTGACAAGGCAACTTATGTTCTAATAATAAACTGCATGGCGCTGTAATTTAATCTCGACAGTATAGCAATGCCATTTTAAACATATTCTTGCTACCTGGATAAAAATTTATTCAGTTCAATTAATTCAATATAATGAAATATACGTTTATGTGGAGCTACAAAACATGGTGAATGTTTTTGGCATTTCCAACAGAGCCAGGATTCCGGGGGCTTGAATGGATGAGTGAATGGAAGCATGGCCCAGTGGACTGGGCAAATTTGGGCGGTCTGGACATTGCTACTCCTCACCCTGCCCTAGGGTGGGAAAGGTCTGGATGACGATGATGATGATGATGTTGAAATACAGGTATATATTTTGCATTTTATTCTTACTGCTGTTAAGATGATTTTATTCAGTTTAGGGGAGATTTCTCAAACTATAGGCATCAGGCACAGTCTTCATTAACCCCATCACTGCAAGGAATTTTCCTTACAGTGAATTAAATTGTCTGGAAGTAGCAAGGATACACTAATGCTGGCATCAGTGGACTGAAGAGATTGAGAGTTAAAATATGGAGATATGACTGTTCAACAGAGACATTAAAAAAAGCTCAAAGGCAAATTATAGAACTTTCCTTATCTCTGGCATTTCAACACTTGCTTGTAATCCTTCCTGTGTTCTTAATCTCTTTAACTCAGGTGAAGGGTAACTGCTTTTGGTTACTGACACTGAAGCTATCATTCCAGTTCTGGTATCTCCAAACCCAGATAATCTCTATTAATTATTAATGATGATGCATATATAGCACACCCTCCGTGACCCTTTCAGGTCTCCTGGCCATGATCATGGCTTTGTTGGTATGGGTCTCTTGGCCACGATTGCGGCTCGCCTATCCGCCCGACTCAAAACTGTGGTGGGAAGCTGGTGAATGTTTTCAGTATTTCTCTTCGTATTTACTGATTTCCTGGGTACTGGACAATCCATTTGAGAAGAAATACACACAGCTTTAAGATTTTACCTTAGTGGGAGAGTTTCTCTATCATTTTATACAGAAATGCATTTATTCGTGACACCACACACCACTTGCTATGCAACTTCCCATTGTTATTAGGGCTCTTGTATGGTAAACAGAGCCCTAATATTTAGTAGTGATTTGTTGGTAGGTGGGGGGTGCCCACCATCCACTCACTCAATGCAGTGCTGCTTTGGGTGTCTGCCCTTTCCTCTCTTCCTTCCTTCATCTTCTCTCTTTCTTTCCTTCATTCTTTCCTCTTCCTTCTGCCTATGGGTGACTTTACACTCCCTCTTCTGCCTTTCTTTCACTCGTTCCTCTTCCTTCTCCCTTAGGGTGACTCTACACTGAGTGACAAGCCAAATGGTTCCCTGTACACAAGGAAACCATTTACTATGCTGGATGGTAACTATAAAACCAAATTATGGCACCTGGTGGTTTAGTGGGTAAGTAAGGTGCTCCAATTGGATTGAGCCTGTGTAGGTTTATATCCATGGGGTGGTTGGGGTTTACTGCTAACGTAATACACTCAGGGATGAGTGAGGCTGGTCACTCTCATCTTACTGTAAATGACAGGACCAACTTGCTGAGCCCCAGGCTCCTACACACCTCATGGGGCAACATAGGATTGGATGATGGATGGATGGATGGAGATGCATATTAGTTCCTTATGCATGGACATTATTTTTTTTTCTTAATTTACAAACCATGATTTTTTGGTAAAAAATCTGAGTTTTCAGACTGGACATATGGCCCTACTTGTGACCCGAAATGGTTAATCAATGAATCGTTATGTGATGAATTCCTTATATGATGACGAAAGAGTCTGGACCTTTTTCGATATACAATAAATTTTTTGCTTATACGATTATGATCCTGCATGAAGCCTCACTGGTGTATATGTTACAGGGAATTTGTGTAACCAGTAATTTCATGAAATCCCTATGGAATTCGTGAAATGAATTTAAATTAGGCTGGGTTAATTAAGGTTAAGTTAATTTAGGCTGCAGTTAGGTTAGGCTGGGATAATCTAGGTTAAGTTTAGATTAGGTTGGGCTAGGATAGTTGGGTTAGGTTAATTTAGATGAATGCTTAACATAACTTAGCATTCATCTAAATTAACCCAACCTAAACTTAACCTAAATTATCCCAGTCTAACCTAACCACAGTCTAAATTAACCTAACCTTATTTAACCCTTCCCAACTTAAATTTATTTCATGAATTCCCTAGGGATTTCATGAAATCACTGGTTACAAAAATTCCCTGTAACATATATACAACTGCCATTTTCACTTACACAACCAGCCCTCACGCAAGTTTACATCATTTGTTTCTTCAAAGATAGCCTTTCAACCTGTCACAACTGGGTGTGTTAGTGTCCATGACTGAACAATTGTGTGGTGTTGAGTTCAAGCAGGATGTGAGGTGCAGTGAAGTGAAATAACTACTGTACCAGTTTAGGTGAGTTGGAACTTTGTTTTTTTACTTACAGTATTTCTGGTGATAAACAGCAAGTAAAGTGCAGTTAAGTAAAATGACAGCCACTCTCGGCAAGTTGGAAATTTGTTTTTAGACTTTGTTGGGTGAATGACCCTTGGATAAAAATGTATCCCCACAGAACTCATGTTGCAAATGACTCGACAGAGTACAGGTATACGATAAACTGTTACACGATGGATTTTTTCAAACGCATCCTCAGTGTAAAATGAAGGGTTGCTGTATTGTAACTGTTGCAGTTTTTATGGCTTCTTCACTCCAAGCAGGAAATGAAAAAATGGCACAACCTAATGTCCATACCAATTCCACTGAGCACAGAAATATGTGACAGCCTTCTGAATAAGCAAGAAATCTAGTGTGTGTGTGTGTGTGTGTGTGTGTGTGTGTGTGTGTGTGTGTGTGTGTGTGTGTGTGTGTGTGTGTGTATTTACCTATTTGTATTTACCTATTTGTAGTATACAGGAATTGAGCAATGCTCGTGTTGTCCTGTCTCCATATCCACATTTATCAAGTCTACCTTTACACACATGAATGTTTTTCTCATGCACCACCTCTTTGTCTAAGTCGTTCCAAATATTTAAGAATATACCTAATTGTGATATACACGGAATGTACTATGCTCGTGGGTTTCCGTCGCTGTTTCTCAATAAGTCGAATTTAACTTTAAACTCGTTTATGTTTTTAGACTGGACGATCTCTTTGTCCAGGCTATTCCATAAGTCTATACTTCTGTAAGGAAAGCTATATTTCTTGATATCCTTCAAACAGCTTGACTTTTTCAATTTCATTCCATGTCCTCTTGTTGCTCTCTTATCCCATACAAACAGATCTTCTTTGTCAATTTTATCTACTCCCACCATGGTCCTGAACACCGCAATCATGTCTCCCCTCTTTCTCCTTTCCTCTAATGAAAGGCAAATCCAGTTTTTCCAGCCTCTCTCTGTATGACAGGTCTGTCAGACTGGGGACCATCTTGGTTGCTGTTCTTTGTATTCTCTCAATCTTGTTTATATCTTTCTTTTTGTGTGGGGACCACACTACACTGCATATTCTAACCTGGGGCGGATCATGGCCACTATCAATTTTTTCATCATTTCCTCATCCATATAATGAAATGCTACTCTTATGTTAGTCAAGAGCTTATAAGTCTCTCCAACTATCTTGTTAATATGCTTTTCTGGTGACAAACTATCTTGGACCAGCACTCCCAAATCTTTCTCTTCTCTCCTTTTTGTGATTAATTCATTACCCAAAAAATAATTCAGTGATGGTCTCCTGGTACTTTTACCCATTTCCAATATTTTACATTTCTTTACATTAAATTTCATTTCCCACGTCCGGCTCCAATTGTGTATCCTATCCAAATCCTCCTGCAGTATTTTACAATCCTCCTCAACCTCTATCTTCCTCAAGATCTTTACATCATCAGCAAACAGACTCGCATAACTGTTCACTCCATCTACCATATCATTTACATAAATCAGGAACATTACTGGCGCCAACACTGAGCCTTGGGGACTCCACTTGTTACTTCCCTCCATCCAGACATCTTTTCCTTTATTACTGTCCTCATTTGTCTGTCTCTCAAAAAGTCTCTCATCCATTCCAGAAGTTTCCCCTTTAGTCCTCCTATATATTCTAGTTTCCACATTAGTCTCTTATGAGGTACCTTGTCAAAGGCCTTCTCTAAGTCTAAGTACACACAATCCACCCAACCATCTCTCTCCTGTACCACATCAATCGCTCTTGAGTAAAAGCTCATCAAGTTTGAAACACATGACCTTCCACTTCTGAATCCAAACTGACATTCAGCCAAAATATTCATCTCTTCCAGATATTTTATCCATCTGTCTTTCAGGATTCTCTCACACAATTTTGCGACCATGCTGGTTAGAGACACTGGTCTATAATTCAGGGGTTCTTTTCCTCCCTTGTAAATTGGTACCACATTTGCCCTCTTCCATTCTTTTGGCACTTTCCCCTCTTCCAGTGAGCATACAATTAAGCTGTGAATTTTATCCGCCAGTTGTTCTCTGCATTCCTTCAGTACCCAATTAGAAATTCCATCAGGTCCTGGGGCTTTCCTTACATCTTGAGTTTCCAGTAATTTATACACTTCCTGCACCTCCACTTTTATATCTTTCATCACCGGAACATTTCTAATCACTCCCTCCCCTTCCACAAGCTCCTTTTCTTTAGTGAAAACTGACTGGAAACGTTTGTTCATTATTTCTGCTTGCATTGCCGCATCATTAAAGACCTCTCCATCTACTTTCAGCTTGGTGATTCCTTCCTTTTGTTTCAGTTTGCCATTAACAAATCTATAAAACAGTTTGGGTTCATCCTTGCATTTGTCAATTATACCTTTTTCAAAATTCCTTTCTTCTTCCCTACGTATTCTTGTGTATTCGTTTCTTGTTCTTTTATATTCTTCCTTTGTTCTGTCGTTACCTCTCTTTCTCCAATTGTTCCACGCCTTATCTCTCTCTTTTTTGGCTATCATACACCTTCTATTAAACCACTCCTTTTTCCTGTTTTCTTTCCCTCTTACTCTTGGTACAAATTTTTCCACTCCCAAATTATAGAGGTCTAGAAAGATATCCCACTTCCTCTGTATCTCTCTTGTTTCTCTGAATTTTCTCCAATCCGCATTTTTCAAAAAAGTTTCTCAATCCTGTAAAATTTGCTTTGCCAAAGTTGTATCTTCCCTGTCTATGAAGCTCGTCTCTTGGCTCGACGTTTCCTATTAACATCTGGAACTCAATGACCACGTGATCACTTTTTCCCAAAGGACAGAGATATTCCAATGATTCTATTACATCAGGTTCTTTGGTGAACAGTAAATCTAACCTTGCTGGTGTGTCCTCACCTCGAAACCGTGTCTCTTCTTTGACCCACTGCGTCATCACATTATTCATTATTATATTTAATAACATAGTACCCCACGAAGTCCTCGCCGCCTCCAGGTACAATTCCTCCCAGTTCACCTCTTTACAATTAAAGTCACCCACCAAAATTATATTATTGCTTTTCTCAATTATTTTTTGCAAGTAGCTAGCCATATCTGACAACAACTCATGGTATTCGTCATCCTTCCATGCTCTCGTCTTTGGGGGAACATACACTACCGCCATATCTCTCTTAACATTCTCTCCAGTTTCTAATTTCATATATATCACTTCAGCCCTGCCTTCTCCCATTTCCACAGTATCTACATTTATGTTGTTCTTCACTGCTATCATCACTCCTCCTCCCTTTTTTCTTTTCTGTCTTTTCTCCACAGTTTGTATTTACCATCTCCCAAATGAACATCAATATCTTCTCTTAATTTGGTCTCTACAAAGCACATGACATCAGGTTCATGTTCTCTCAAGAAATCATTAATTTCGATCCTTGTCGATATGAAACCATCAACATTAGTATATATCACCTTCAAATTATTTTTGACCTTATTTATACCCTCTTCTCTCCTACTCTCTGTCCGTACCACTTCCTCAACTTCTGATCTTTCACAACCATCCCCCCTAATTTCCTTCACTTCTATTTCCTTAAATACCATTTCCTTACTTTCATATCCAATACTCTCCAAAAAAAAGTATTGCGTTCTTCCTCTGTCCTCTTATCATTTTTTTCCTTTACTTCTTCCTTTAATGATTTTAAAGCTTCTCTTTCTTCTTCATTCAGATCTTTTCTTATTATAATATTTTCCATCCCCGCCTCTTTGCTTAATTTCCAGGTCACTTTAAGTATCTCATTTATTACACTTTCTGATGTAAACTTGACTCTCATTGGTCTTGTTTCCCCTTTCTTATAAGGCCCTATCCTCCTTACTTCCTCAATTTCTTTTACCCACTTGTTTCCTTCGAGTCAATCTTGCCTAATATTCCTCTCACCATGTTCGTGTCTCTCTCGAGTCTTGCGAACCTAACCTTTTCTTCCTCTTCCCTGTTTCCAAATACTATCACACATCTGTTCCTTTCTACAGTTTCTCTCACTATTTTCTCTTTTTTCTTCAGTATTTTCACTACATTTTCTTCCATTTCTTTCTTGTTCATTTCCCTTTCTTCCTGGATGATCTCTCTTAAGCTGACCACTTCTTTCTGTTCTTCTTCTACGTGTGCCCACTTTGCCTTGTGTTCTTCTAGTACATTACTCACCTTCTCCGTTTTATTAGTACTCTCTTCAAGTTTCCTCCTCAGGGTGTGTGTGTGTGTGTGTGTGTGTGTGTGTGTGTGTGTGTGTGTGTGTGTGTGTGTGTGTGTGTGTGTGTGTGTGTGTGTGTGTGTGTGTGTGTGTGTGTGTGTGTGTGTGTGTGTGTGTGTGTGTGTGTGTGTGTGTGTGTGTGTGTGTGTGTGTGTGTGTGTGTGTGTGTGTGTGTGTGTGTGTGTGTGTGTGTGTGTGTGTGTGTGTGTGTGTGTGTGTGTGTGTGTGTGTGTGTGTGTGTGTGTGTGTGTGTGTGTGTGTGTGTGTGTGTGTGTGTGTGTGTGTGTGTGTGTGTGTGTGTGTGTGTGTGTGTGTGTGTGTGTGTGTGTGTGTGTGTGTGTGTGTGTGTGTGTGTGTGTGTGTGTGTGTGTGTGTGTGTGTGTGTGTGTGTGTGTGTGTGTGTGTGTGTGTGTGTGTGTGTGTGTGTGTGTGTGTGTGTGTGTGTGTGTGTGTGTGTGTGTGTGTGTGTGTGTGTGTGTGTGTGTGTGTGTGTGTGTGTGTGTGTGTGTGTGTGTGTGTGTGTGTGTGTGTGTGTGTGTGTGTGTGTGTGTGTGTGTGTGTGTGTGTGTGTGTGTGTGTGTGTGTGTGTGTGTGTGTGTGTGTGTGTGTGTGTGTGTGTGTGTGTGTGTGTGTGTGTGTGTGTGTGTGTGTGTGTGTGTGTGTGTGTGTGCTTAACAGCTCATTCTCTGAGGCTTGGCAGTCCTCCTATTCACCATACACCTCCACATGTTACCACTTCAACACTAACACTCTCCATCCATATTGAATACATATTAAGGCTGATTCATACAGAACTGGTGTACTGACATTAGCATGGGTGTTTTATAACATGCTGGCGGGTCTCATGGTAGGTAAGTCAAGTCTGCTGTAATGACATTCAAATCCTTAAACTGTTTCCTGCCCCAGCTGGGATCCGAGCTCGCACCTCGTGGGACAGCAGACCACCTCTATACCAACCATGCCACTGTCTTCCTCAAAAGTGTTATAATGAATCCATTTGCATATCACTGGCATGAGATGATGGTGGGGTCACATGCAAGTACAGTAATGCATACGAAAATACACACTACCTGCATCCACCTATGGCTTGGTTTCAGACCTGGACTCTGGGGAAGTATGGAGATACAGGATGCATCTAATCCCAATCTGCTCATTTCCATTTCATATCTCTCCTACAAGCTGAAGTCATAATTCGCCAGAAAGCATTATACCTATACAGTTGAAGTATTAACCTGGCTGAAGTAGAGTTCCCAGTTCTGTTTAACTTTAGCTAGCACTTCTCTGTCTCATATCTGCCACTACTGCTTCCATATGGAGTTTTAGTTTCTGACAGAGCAAAATCTACAAACAAGAGCAGCAGACTCCAAAATGGCCCCAGGTACTTGCAGTATTTCCTAAATATACTGGGGGGGGGGGGAAAGACATACATTTAGTCAACAAAACATAACCAGGTAGAAAAGACACAAATGTACAAGGTTAATAATAATCACTTACCCAACTTCCACCAGACTGTGAGCATTACGGTTCCAAAGGGAGATCTTGATCTGACCAGCAAAATCATAAGAAATGGCTCCATTCAAAAGAAGCTCAGCATTCAGTCCATTTTGGAGTGGCACAACTTGAAGGTGGTCCTGAAGCAGCAATGAACCCTGGAAGGATGGCAAATCCTTGTAATTACAGTAGACCCTTACTAAAGCGGACTAGCTGTAGGAAAGCCAGGTCCGTTATAACCAACAGTCCGATATATCTGAGGGTCTATCCCTGTGGTGGGATTTCAAGCACATGTTTGAAAAGAAATGAGTACAATAGCATATTCAGGTACTAAAAATGTAAACCAAGGCCGACACATGCAAGCATGTTGGAACCTTTATTTATTTAAAAAAAAAAAAAAAAACTATCTATTTATTGAAATATATACACAGCATATGAAGACGAAGGGGAACTGCAAGCTTGGTGGATGAGTTTGGGAGAGTGTGTAAGAAACGGAATCTAAAGGTGAACGTAGGGAAGAGTAAAGTGATGGTCTTTGAGAGAGGTGAAGTCAGTGAATGTACAGCGAGGTTGGATGGTGAGGAATTGGAAAATGTGAGTACGTTTAAGTACTTGGGTAGTGTGATGAGTAAGGATGGAGGTCTGGAGGGTGAAGTGCTTGAAAGGGTACAACAGGGAAGAAAGGTTGCTGGTGCTTTGAAAGCAGTGATAAGAAACAGGGAAGTGAGCATGGAAGTGAAAAAGTTACTACATGACAGTATTGTGATACCAACTCTAACGTACGGAAGTGAAGCTTGGACGTTGTTGGAAGGACACAAGTCAAGAGTGAGAGCAATGGAAATGAGTTATTTATGAGGAGCCTGTGGAGTCACATGGAGAGACAGGCTGACGAATGAGGATATAAAGGAGCGTTGTGGTGTGGATGTGGATGTGATAGGATGCGTTATGAGGAACACACTGAGGTGGTTTGGCCATGTGGAGGGATGGAGGGTGAAAGATTGACGAAGAGAGTGTATGTGAGTGAGGTGGAGGGGGTAAGAGGAAGGAGGAGGCCGAGGATGAGATGGAGGGATGGGATGGAGAGGTATATGAGAGAGGGGGGTGTGAGTTGGGAGCAAGGCAGTGAAATGGCGGGGGACAGGGCAACTTGGAGGCGATTTGTTTGTGGCCACCCCAAATGGGATTGAGGCATCTGGCAATAGACAGATAGATAGATTACTGCTTTAATTCAAACTTGCTGTACCTTTATCCCTCTAATGCTTGGCTGAAATGCTTCTGTCATTACAGATAAGAGAGATAGCAAAGGTGAATAAAGGCTCCTGGTGGTAACCCATTTGAAACGAAAAAAGCATCCTGACTGAAGGATGAAAGTCACCTGAAGTGCAGTGGTGCGCTCTGACCCTGTACCAGACCAGACATGTCCCATAAGTTCTCCCTGGCTGCTGAAAAATACGTAAGGGCGTAGCTGAGTGTCCAGGAGGCTGATTTCTATTCCGGCATTGGATTCCTCTCCATCATCCTGGGCATCCTCTCCACCAAACATGGCCAGTCCACCCGCAAACATCCCAAACTGTTTGAGCAAAAGGAAAATTACAATTATAATCGTACATGTTCTATTCTGAGCAAAGGTACTTTTATCTAGTGTTCATTGTACCATAATACAGTATTTGTGCTTAGGCTCTAAATTAGCAAGCTCAATAGTATTCATGTACGTATAAAGCTCAACATATTTTTTTAATGTATTGTTCAGCATTCTACTGACAATTTGAATGTATATTTACTTTCCACTATCCATTCTAAAATTGAGTATCAGTATCAATATGCTACACACACACACACACACACACACACACACACACACACACACACACACACACACATATGAGAGCAGCAAGGGAGGACGCACAACACTTTGCTCCGCTTCTGCCCACACCTAATAGTACCTTTATACGGGTCAAGTTCTGTACTAGGCTAAATTAAGTGAAATTCTAATACAGTTGAGCAAGTATTAGCAAAAAAGTGTTGTCCAAATAAAATAATACACCCGAGTCAGTGCATCAAAGGAATCCGCTGATACAACACAAACATCACCTAAGAGTCGTCATTACCACCAGGGGGTAGCAGGGAGATGCAAATTTGTTAGTAAAATTTATCGTTCTGCAAGACTAATCTTTCTGCAAGATGAGTACTATCTTCGAAAAGGTGGCTATGGAAGGAGTTAAGACAAGAGATGAAGGTAGAAAACAGGATGATGATTTCTGCCAAGAACTGGTTGAAATGGAAACATATAATAAATTAGTAGAGAAAGTGAATAAACTGGAGAACACTTTCCAAATTGAAATTGATGAAATTAAAAAGGAACTACACATGCAGAAGGAAGAAATATAAAAAATTAGTAAAGGAACTAAAAAAAAAATGACAACAATCGATGTGCTGTCAGTCCTGGTAGTTTCACTGAGAAAGAAGATTAGTGAAATGGCAAGTACAGCTGTCAACCATGAGAGAATTATGGAAGAGTTCAGAAATGATACAGAGACAATTACACAAGCAAGCAATCTGATAGACCAAAGCAGTGATACTGAAGACAAGATAGCCCTGGTGAATGAAATGATGAGAAATTGCAAAGATGATGTACAAACTACATATGCTGTTATGGCGAAAATAAATAAAGATTTAGAAACAAAAGTCAAAGAAAAATGCATTAGAATGGATGTGAAAGAAATCATTAAAAACAACCCAAAACTGGTCATGGAATCAGTAGATATCAACAAATCTCTAGTAATTACTGGTATAGATGAAGAAGAAACAACAGAATCATGAAAGACAAAAAGGAGATGGTAAATATAATGAACATACTGAAGGAAGATACAGAAGATATCTGTGAAAAAGATATAGAAGAACACAAAAGGCTAGGGAAGTAATGAGAGAAATAAGTCAATGCCCCTCAAAGTAACCTTTCAAAGTGTGAACACTGTCGAGTTAATTTTAAAAAATGCTAAAAAAATAATGGAAAATGAGGAATTTTAAAAAGTATGGATAAAAAGATGCCTAACTCAGGAGGAATGGAGATTACAAGAGTAGAAGAGCGAAAAAGCAAAAACAAAAAACGAGGAGAGATCAGAGAAAGAGAGGAGCAAATTCTTTTTACAATGTACAGTAGGTACCCACAGTATGCGAGTTCAGAGTACGTAATCCTCATTGTATGCAAGGACCTATTTTTTTCTTAATTTTAGTGTATTTTTAAACAGTATGCAAACTGAACTCGCTGTAGGTGAGACGGCAGCGAAGAGTGGCCCAAATCTGGGGTTTACCCTGAGCACACGACATTGCCACCCCAAGAAGCGCCAACCACTAGTGATGGAGAGTGGAGACTTGTTGATGGCAGAGCTCAGCCGGGTACTGTGTGGCCTAGTTAAATTCAAGGAAGAATTCAAGAACATTGAATACTGTCAGTTGCAAGTGGAGGAAGTGATGACTTCACTTTGAAGGGTTTATGAACAAAGTGAGTGCATTAGCTAGTGAAAGTGTTGAAAGTGTTGGTGACGAGAGTGGTGTATCGGGTGGTGCAGGTGCACACTAGGGTTCTGAGAAAATTCACCATCAAGTCAATTCGCCATCCGACAATACCAGGTAATTAACTTATTTCTTCCTCGCTGTAGTCACCTCTGAATACATATTCCAGCATCACCCATAGCTGTCTTCATTAATGACGGCGAACTGTCTTGTTATTGTGATGGCAAATTGACTTGACGGCGAATTCTCTCGAAACCCATGCTAGATGCCTCATCCTGCCTCAGATCCCCTTCTTACCCCATTAAGCCTGTTGTTCTCTTGGGTTAAGGTGAGCAGCCATATTCTTGTTGGTTTAGTTAAGCCATAGCCTTGTTGATTTAGTAAAGCCATAATCTTCTTGGTTTACTTTATCTTAGGTAATATACATGTCTTAGATAGTTTCCCTGTACAGTACAATACTTGGTCTGAATGGAGTCTCAAGGGTTGTCCATGAAGAGGGGTGCCACCCATATGTAATTTTTCCAATAAGTTTATGTACTCAGAGTATGCGAATTCCTATTACACAATGTCCTCTGCCACCCATATACTCTCGTACTGTGGGTACCTACTGTAGTGGGATTACAAAAAGAAAATGGTACACAAGCAACAGGGACTAAGAAAAAGGAAAGCAGTAAACCAAAACTATGTCAAATATGTAGACATGATTAAGTTGATATACTCAAATGTAGATGGAATGATATCCACATTACTAGAAATAAAAGACTATACCAAAGAAATGGAACCTAATACTATTAGCCTAACTGATAAAAAACTAATCCCAGGGATATCAAGCAACATCCTAAGCTTTGAGGATTACAATATAAGGAGAAAATATAGAAATTTGAAAAAAGGAGGGGTTCTGGTATTAACAATGAAAAGCCTGGATGTCAAAGAAATAGAACCAGATATACAACAGAAATGATTGCATTAGAGACTAACATATCTGAAGGAAAAATAATTGTGACAAGCTTATACATGCCACCCAAAACAAACACTTCGGAGAAAGGCAAATATGAAGACCTGGCAGAAAGTACAATTCAGAGTATACGAGCCCTACTACATATAATGGAAGAGAAATCTGGAAGAATGATATTAAATCGAGATTTCAATACAAATATAAATTGGAATACTATAGATGTAAGAAGCTATGAAAGCTGCTGGGATCAAAAGCTTCTGCATCTAGTACAGGAGTTTTTCCTAACACAACATGGAAAATACTAGAAAAAGAGGACTAGATGATCCATCATTATTAGATTTTATATTTACCAGGCAAGGTAATGATACCAACAGCATAATGTATCACCTTCTATTTGGCAGAAGCAACCATGCAGTGTTAAACTGCAACTTCTGGATTGCATATGATATAGTTAGCAGTAATGAAAGTTACAAAAAAAAAGAAACTAAACTACAAACAGGGCAATTACCATGAGCTAAAGGAGTACTTCACTGAAACAGATTGGGAAAAGGAGCTTAGAGGACAAGATATAAATGTTATATACCAGTATAGGAAATTCTATGAATTTTATGAAACAGGAGTCCAAAATTATATCCCTCAGCACAAAGAAACAGAAATAAGGCTAAAGAGGTGGTTTAACGCAGAATGTAAAAATTCAAGAGAAAAGAGACTTGCTGTGGAACAGATACAGAAGACACAATAGTAAGAGGGCATATAACAACTATAAACAGGCAAGAAATTATTATACAGGGATAAAAACAGAAGCTCAAAGACAGTTTGAGAAAGACATTATGAATAAAAGTAGTGATGAACCAAAGATGTTTTACAGCTATATCCAAAGCAAAACCAAAGTTAATGATAAAATACAGTCCACCATGGATGAGGGGATAACCTACATCCAAGAAAAAGATATTTGCGAAGTTCTTAACAAAAATTTCCTACCAGTCTGTGCAGAAGGAAGTAATTTTGAGATAGATGATAAGGAACCTGCATGCCCACACATATTACGAAATATACGAATATCAGAACAAGAGGTACAGGAAGAGTTGAATAAATTAGACAAAGGAAAAGCAAATGGTCCTGACAAAATTTCAGGCTGGGTGCTACATGAATGTTCAGAAGAGTTAAGCAGACCAATATATTTAATATTCTATGGAATCCTTAAGTCAAGGTAAACTAACTGATATTTGGAAGAAATTAAACACTGTTTCCCTATTCAAGAATGGAAATAGACAAAATCCACTCAACAGCTGACCGGTATCCCTGACCAGTGTTGTAAGAAAGGTACTAGAAGAGCTAATAAGAAAAACAGGTAAATCATCAGGAAAAATACAATATGGTAATAGAGAGATGGTTCGGCTTTAGAAAAGGAAAAACATATGTTACAAATCTGTTAAGCTACTATTACAGAGTTGCAGAAACACTACAAGAAAGAGAAGGATGGGTGGACAGATCTATTTAGATTTAAAGAAAGCATTTGACAGAGTACCACACCAAAGACTTTTATGGAAACTGTACCATCAAGGAGGAATCCAATATAATCTGTACTTTTAGATGCAGGATTTTCTCAGAAAAAGGAAAATGAGAACAGTGCTAAGGGGTAATCATTCATCGCGGAAGGAAGTGAGTGGCGGAATACCACAAGGCTCAGCGCTGGCACCAATTACTCTTTTGGTATACTAGGTATATAAATTATGGTTCGTGGGGCGCTCACCATCCACTCACACAATGTAATGCTGCTCTCGGGTGCCTGCCATTTCCTCTCTTCCTTCCTTCTTTCCATCCTTCCTCTTCTGTCTTTCTTTCCTTCATTCTTTCCTCTTCCTTCTGTCTATGGGTGACTCTACATTGAGTGACAAGCCAAATGGTGTCTTATACGCCAGGAAACCATTTACTATGCAGCATGGTAACCATATAACCAAATTATGGCGCCTGGTGGTTCAGTGGGCAATTAAGGCACTCCAATCGGATTGAGCCTGTGCAGGTTTATATGCAAGGGGTGGTTGGGGTTTACTGCTCACATGATGCAACTCAGGGATGAGTGAAGCTGGTCACTCTCAACTTAAATGTCTGGACCAATTTGCCTAGCCTTGGGCTCTTATGCTCCTCACTGGGCAACACAGGATTAGATGATGGATGGATGGTATATACAAATGATATAGACAGCAACACTGGAAATGGAAGCTATCTAACTATGTTTGCTGATGATGCAAAAATACAAAGGAGAATTATAAGCACAGACTCTTGCAGAGAGCTACAAGAAGTATTAAATAAGTTTCATGAATGGAGCAATACATGGCAAATGGAATTCAGTGTGCACAAATGCCACGTAAATAAGTTTGGTAAAAGTGAAAAAAGACCAGATTGGGATTATAGGCTAGGAAGTTCAACCCTACACATATCAGAAAAGGAAAAAGACCTAGGAGTGATTATTAATAATAGACTATATTTGGCTGACCACATAAATCAGAAGATACGGAACAGGCATACGCTGCTTGCTAATATGAGAATAGCATTCACATACAGTAATCCCTCCACTATCCAATGTAACAGAGCCAAAGGCATGTCCAGAAGGTGGTCCCATCCGGAAAGTGGACCCCTGCCTGCTGGACTGGTACTTATGGACCCTAACCCAGCCTAACTTTGAATGCCACCTAAATAACTCCCTACTGGACATGTACAGCACCTATTTAAGACCCTATTCACACCAATAATGGACATAAAGCATGAAATAAATGAAAAGGAACCACAGAATAAGGAGTTAGAAGTGGTTATGGAAACTATTTAGCAGCGTACAGGGTACTTACAGCAAGTCTGTGGCCGCCTCCTCTAAGGCTCTGGTAGTGGTGAAAATGCTCTTGAAGCATGTACAGTAATCAAGTGTTGTGCTACACTTAATTCTTTGCACTGTGAGTTATAATTGTTTAACACTGCAAATTCTGTTCTTAATTGCGCCACGCCAGTTTCAACCGTCACCTTGCACAACACACTTTATCCTTTGCACTCTCAATTCTAATTTCTTAACACTGCACAACACTGTAAATTCCCATGTGGTCTAGTGGCGAGGTATTGCAGTTTATTCACAAAAACAAGCACATGCGGCATCCACAACGATGAACATCCACTCTCTACGGTGGTTAGGCAGTAACTGGGGATCGGAGGAGGAAGGATGGGGTGAAGGGGTGCATAAACAACAGCTGTTCGGCACTGCGTCATGCCACACAGCAACTTCAAATTACGGGGGGGGATTCGGATTTGGGGGGGATTTTTTCTTTTTTTGCCCATTTTTGGGTTCCGAAGGTCCAGGTCCACAATATCCGGTAAGTTGGGAGTCCGGAAAGTGGCCGTCCGGAGAGAACAGGGATTACTGTATATAGCCGAAGACATGCTGAGAAAGATAATAACATCATTCATCAGACCAACCCTGGAATATGCATCTGTAGTCTGGAATCTTCACCTCAAAAAACACATAGATAAGACTGAAACGTACAAAGGGATGCTACAAGATGGGTACCAAACTCAAAGGATATAAGATATGAAGAAAGGCAAGAAAAACTGAACCTACTAACATTACAGGAGAGAAGGATGAGAGGAGACATGATTATGCTATATAAATGCGTCTCAGGAAAAGGGAAAATAGACATCAATGAGTATATAACCTATAGGGAGGCATCAGCAAGAGGACATTGCAAAAAAAAAAAAAAATCTATGAAAAGAGAGGTGACAAAGACATAAGGAAACTCAGTTTCCCAAATACGGCACCTGATCAGTGGAATGCACTACAGAATGAAATAATGTGTGCCAAAACTACAGTATTAATAAATAACGGATTTGTATGATAAAAATGGTTTAATGCATGGGACAGTAAGAGCTTGACTCAGTCCTGTAAAGATACGATTAGGTAAGAGCAATTTGGTACAATTAGGTAAGAAGACACACACACACACACACACACACACACACACACACACACACACACACACACACACACACAAACACACACACACACACACCGCTTGCCGGCTCAGTGGTAACACTCTCGCCTAGCATCTGCCAAGACGGGTTCGCACCTGGCTCGGGATGAGAAAAGTTTCATTGACGAAGCAGGTGCTTACTGTCTTCCTGGAGCAAGGGAATAGGTGCGTGCGTGCATGCGTGCGTGTGTGTGTATGTGTGTGTGTGTGTGTGTGTGTGTGTGTGTGTGAAGATCACAACCTTGCCCTTAGATCGGACTAGGCTATATGAGCTCTCAGCTCTCTTCCGGGATGGTAAAAAGCTGACGATCATAACCATCACGTGATCCTGACCAACCCAGTGAATTACATAAACATCCACACCCACACCCACACAGTGTGTGATTCTGGTGTAGTTTACGAGAGGATTTTTTATTCCTCTATGCTTCCTCTGCCTGCCCAGTGTTACCATGGCTGACCATAATCCTCCTAAGCCTACAACTTTTTGAGGAAGGGGAAGAAGAAGCCAACATTAACTTACATCCAAAAGGTGGATGTAATAAAGAGGGCTGATGGCGGTGAGAAGAAAGCAAATGTTACCCACCATTACGGACTCAATGAGATAATTCCTCACCAAACAGGCACAATGATTCCATCTATAATATAACAAACTCATGATCTCGAAGTTAAGTGATTTTGGTACATACAGTATGCAACACAGTGAACTGCTGAATTGTGACTGCACAAGAGTGGAAATAAACAAAATACACCTACTTTTGGGTATTTAACTCCTATGCGCCAGGTGATGGTTATATCCAAAGTTAAACTGGTGGATCAGGGACGCCAGGTGACAGCTATAACAGCAAGTGTTTTCGCACCACAGTTTGAAGTGGCCACCACTTGATCTCACCACCAAAGGGTGGGGATCGCCTCCCAACACCCAAGGTAAGCATACCTCAGTCATCTCCGTGACTCTGTCAGGTGTAGAATGATGTTTTCTTAAGTATCTTGTCCGATTCTGTTCCTGCCTGGACCCTTGCCTTATCCACCCAGCCAAACCTCTTTCCAAAGATAGTAGGAAAGAGTTAAGTGATAGTGTCACAGGGCATGTCTTGGATACAACTGTGTTTATCTGATAATGGAGAACTTATCACGTTCAGGGCAAAGTGAAAGTCGGTGCCATGTGCAAACGCAAGAATACATCCTGCCTCGCGGCCAAAAATTACGTATGTTTTTCACATCCTTACTCATCAACGCAACCAGCTACAGACCTGGGGATGGTTTCACTCAGAAGGAGAAGAGTTGGTGAGTAATATGGTTTTTTATGTTTCTCTAACTGCTAAACTTTCAGTGATATTAAGGTTTGAAAACAGGCAGCTTTGGGAAAATTGCTCGTACTGAGAGGGGTATAAACAGCCTGGCAGGGAGGAGTTAAGGGAGCACCCAGGTCGCATGTGGCATTGTTTACCGACGTTCTCGCCAACTGGCCGCGTTGTTTACCAACCACCGCTCTGACTGGATGCATCAGTGTACCATGCATTCTAAATCCTCATCTATAGCTTTTGGAGATAAGTTTATAAAAATGTCCAGTGGCTGCGGTAATCCAGGAATAATAACAATCTGTGAAAGACTCATTTCAATAGAAAGTATGGAAAGGCTGTGCCCGTTTGGTAAATAATTAATCTCAACAAATCGACGACTCTTACAACGACACAGAGGCAGCTGAGGGCAATGACGACAACGCTTCTGTTGTCTCCACACTGGGCTTTGAGGGGTTCCTAAGGGAGGGTGACAAGGAGGAAGCAGCACACAGGTTGCAGCATGAGGCAGCAGCCCACTCGCCTCATGCTGAGAGGCCATAGTCCGCCTCAAGCCTCGGAAACCCTCCCCCCTCCCCCGTCCATTCAAGCAATGTTGTCAGTCAGATTCAGGTAAGAATCTTATAATACTGTAACAATGTTCATGTCCATTAAATATGCTTTACTAATGTTTTTCCCAGGTAGTTAGTGTTCGCTCGTGACAATTACAGGTAAGTGGGACAACTTTTCTGAGATGACAGATCCATATGTAATCTTCCCCATAAGATTAGTTATTTCTAACTCGCAGAATTCTCAAATCGCAGTGTATGCTCAGTTTCACAAAGTTGTAATTTTGGAGAATCCACTGTATATGTCTGATGAAAGATACACAACACCGTACATAGATTTAACTCTATCAAAAAATAAAATATGGCCTGAATATGTGGAACTTGTAATGCTCACACACACAATATAAACATAAAAACTCTTGCATAGGAGACTCACAGACAGAAGCCTCATCTGAGCATCTTGAGAGTTAACAAGGACATCAACAGTTGATCGCTTTAGGAGGCCACCTTGGATCTCCAGCATATTACTGAAGGAGGAGTTGACATTATGATCCTCGGAAAGAGGTCGAGAGAAAGCTGAAGAAAGTCCTCCCTGGCCGAGCAGATGGTAGTTATTATATCGTTGGTCCTGAAGCACCGTCCTCAGAGTCTGAAGGTAAAGTAAGATATATTAGTTGTGGAGCACTGCACTTCTACATGTTATGCCCTTTATCCTCTTTCATTACTAGAAGCTACCACTAACCTTACAGAATACAAAACTGTATAACATTAACACAAATGAACAACAAAACATTTCATGTGGACTTGCAATTCACTCCAGAAGAGTCAGTCAGTGATATCTGGACCACAGGACTGCTCTGTTGGAACATTTTCATGAGGTGGTCAACTGTTACTTGGCTATGATGAAACTAATACAAACCAATAAAGATACCATTAACGAAATTATGTTAAAAATAAAATACACTGCAATATATCTGTAGTAGTGCTTGCCTGCAAAAATTTGCTGGCCTAACTAATAGCCTTTCCATCACGAAATGTTTGCAAATACCATTATCTCTGTTTCCATACCATTATTTGTCCACAATGGCCAATTCTGACCAAAAAGTTGAAAAAAACTGTTTTCTCATGTCTCGATTTCTGATAATTTCGCACCATCACATCAGGCATGATCATCCAACCATCATCATCCAATCCTACACTGACCCATGAGGAGCGCATGATCACCATTTTTTAATTTTATTTTCTTCTGACAATCTTTGGACTTACCCCAACCTAATGCAAAAAGAATTAGGTCAATATCTGTTTTTGTTCTTGTGAAAAAAATGAACAAATGCACACACACAGACACAAACACACACACACTCATATACACAGTTTGACTTATTTATCTAGACAAATTACTGTTATGCCTACTGACTTGGGTTTACCTCTCCCCATTCTTAGGTAGGAAAAAATGTCAGAATGATGATGATGATCATGTTGAAGCATCAACTGACCTCAGGCATTCAGCAAAATCAAACTCTTCTCTACTATGAGTCTGCCTCAATTTTCATTATGAATAGCACTTTTCCATGCATGCATGAGTCTGCTACCCTGTCATAAGTGGAAGGGCATTTTCATTAACAGAATACTGTATAACTTCCTATGTCATTTACATGCAGTGTAATCTGTGCAATCATCAGTCTGTCAAGGCTGTAACAGACTACAGGGCCATAGAAACTATTCATGGCAGCTGGCCTAGCATACTTAACTAATACTCCCTTGAATAAAAAAAGCTGTGGTAGGTGGGGGCGCTCACCATTCACTCACTCGATGTAGTGCTGCTCTCGGGTGTCTGCCCTTTCCTCTCCATCCTTCATTCCTTCCTTTCTCTTCTGTCTTTCTTTCCTTCATTCTTTCCTTGTCCTTCTGCCTACGGGTGACTTTACACTCCCTCTTCTGTTTTTCTTTCCTTCATTCTTTCCTCTTCCTTCAGCCTGTGGGTGACTCTACACTGAGTGACAAGCCAAATGGTTTCCTGTACACCAGGAAACCATTTACTATGCTGGGTGGTAACCATATAACCAGATTTTGGCACCTGGTGGTTTTAGTGGGTAATTATTGGACTCCAATCGGATTGAGCCGGTGAAGGTTTATATCCAAGGGATGGTTGGGGTTGATTGCTCATGTAATACCACTCAGGGATGAGTGAGGCTGGTCACTCTCATCTTAAATGTCAGGACCAACTGCCTAGCCCCGGGCTCCTAAGCTCCTCATGGGGCAGTGTAGGATCAGATGATGGATGGATGGATGGATAAAAAAAGCAAGTACAGTACTGTAATAATTACAGTAACATGCAAAGCTGCCTGTTTTCAAACATCAAGATCTTCACAACACCCACCACTTCCTTCCTTCAGCAATTCTGCCCTCCACATCCATTTTAAGTTTACCTGTTTTTTCTACTATTGCACCAACATACTCTTAGAACTACATCAACTTAGATATCTCTCCAATTACCAAAACATCACTTCATGGGTCACTTTCTCCTTCACAAAGTATCAGTCATGCTGCTTTGTTTATATTATAGTCTCTCCATGAACAGATGTTAAAATAAAACCATGACTCAATTTAGAAAGATACAAATAACTTTTACCATGAGATTCAGCATCACCTATGCACAGCAGATCTGAGCTAATCCAACTCTCAACCTTAATCACTTGCTTCACTCACTCACATTCTGCAACTCATGCTTTAACCTTCCTTACAACCCACATACAGTGACCCCTCCTCTTACAGGGTCAGCACTTGCACGGACTCCATTTCTATGGTGTCCATAAGTTGTGTCAAAATTCATTGAGGCACCCATAAACTGTGTCAAAACTCGGCAAGGTGCTTCAAAAAACACGTGCTAACATCTAGCTACCATCTTGATTTATGTCAAGAATGTGAAGGGTCTAAGTCTAGCACCCCTACTGAGATGATGGGGTCACAGGGTTTTTTGTTGGAAAGTTGGAGTCTACCATTGTGACATTTTTCCCAATTTTTTATTCTTTTAGACATTTTTTATTGTTACTGTCTTATATGTGCTCTACCTCTATACAGTAGGCTAACCCCTTAGGTCTGACTGGACACTTGGTTAACACATTAGCATTGTTATAATGGGTTTAACGAATATACTTACATGATCTCCACTTACACACAAGGCCAGGTTAACATTTTACCCAAATAAATGGAGAGGTTGCTGTAATCTGCATGAAAATCACTAACTCCGCATAAACTTCCATGATTAAACACACCTGTGAATATTACAGACTAACCAAGTACCATGGCTACCACCATGAAACATTTATTACTCATCACAATGTCTGCATGAATATCAGTGTCTCTTAAAAACACCAAGATCCGACTCCCCATGATCATATGAGATGGGGAGAT
The DNA here is from genome assembly GCF_032717465.1 of Coenobita brevimanus. NCBI lineage: Eukaryota > Metazoa > Arthropoda > Malacostraca > Decapoda > Coenobitidae > Coenobita > Coenobita brevimanus. The sequence continues at coordinate 10,610,595 of NC_137050.1, read as the reverse complement.
TCACAGAATGGGCCTTTAATCTCGCTGGGTACACATACCAGAAAATAGAGGAAACCCCAGATATATATATTCCCCCTTAATGCATCCTCCCACTTTGCTGAAGGAGGTAGCAGCTGCTTGCAACATTAGTGTCAACACTTAGTGTCATTACAAAAAATTTTTTTTTTTTTTAAATCTCCTTTTTAGTTTCCTTTTATAAGACACAGGGACATATTCATGGGCAGTACTCTTTCTCCCCTATTGAGGCAATATGAACATTTATCTCGCTTAAATCCATCCATCCATCATCCAATCCTGTGTTGCTCCATGAGGAGCGTAGCAGCCTGGGGCTAGGCAAGTTGGTCCTGACATTTAAGATGAAAGTGACCAGCCTCACTCATCCCTGAGTGGCAATAAGTGAGCAGTAAACCCCAACCACCCCTTGGATACAAACCTTCACCGGCTCAATCCGACTGGAGCGCCGTAATTACCCATTAAACCACCAGGCGCCATTATTTGGTTATATGGTTACCACCCAGCATAGTAAATGGTTTCCTGGTGTACAGGAAACCATTTGGCTTGTCACTCAATGTAGTCACCCACAGGCAGAAGGAAGAGGAAAGAATAAAGGAAAGAAAGACAGAAGAGGATGGAAGGAAAGAAGGATGGAGGAGAGGAAAGGGCAGACACCTGAGAGCAGCACTACATCAAGTGAGTGGATGGTGAGTGCCCCCACCTAAACTGGTGTAACAGACATGTCTCACCACTGCCATCACCCAAAAACCAGTTTCTAACCTGTTGCAAAAGAGGGTCCTTCTCAGCAAGGTCATGCAACCGGCCTAGTAGCAGAGTATTGAGCTCCTTGGTGGTCTGTGATGACATCACCTGCAGAACAGATTTCACCAACTGTTCCCCAGGCTGGTGGCGTAGTAAGATGTCAGCTGCAATTGCCCTCACACTTGAATCATGCTGGCGTACAAGCTCCAAGAAGATTCGTTCAAGCCTCCTGCGTGCCTGGTAAAAACTTAATGAATAATGGCAGGTATTGATATGTTGTTCATGTATTAATGTACAAACCAATCAAAACTACATTTCTAAGTTCTTAATTTGTAAATACAACTGTAACAGTCCATACAAGGTCCACTACAGCATCAGAGCTTCTTGAAGGAAGAGTAGTAACTGGAATTAATCTTTTTCCATGCTGGCACATACAAAATGGGAAGGGATGTCTAGTGAGACTGATGCATGTGAATGTTAATGTGCTAAAACGACTGCGACTGTTCATGTCAGTCTGCATATGCTAATGGTATGTACTGACAGGGTCCAAAATTTTTGCAAGTAATGAAATGTCACATTATCAGCAACCACTTTCAATGTATGCAACAATCTGAGCTTCAAACTCTAAGTAAGAGGAAGATGAGTAACATAAAATGAACATGCCACTGAAGTCCCTTCTTACTTCTAACTGCCAGTAAATTCATTTTAGACTATGGTAGTACTTGGAACTATGCCAAATCCAGCATGCAAATCTGGTTTTTCCTTGTGTCAGCTAAAAGACAAACTACTTCTCTCATCAGGTTTCTCTTATCTGTCCCTTCTCACAGCATATCTTTCAAAATCTGAAAATATCTATTGACACTGGTAAATTTTGGCTAAGTATACCGATGGTCAAAGATAAAATTCCATACCAACAATGTACTGTATTTAAATGATATTTCCATGAAAAGAGAAAGGTAGCACCAATTACACCCTTCACAATAAATTAACTGACTGGCAAAAATGGCAAATGTCATTCATCACCCATTATCACCCTGAACCTACCCCATTCACAATTAGCCTGGACATTAAGGTTTTACAACACAACTACTCATAGCCCATAATAAACAATGAACCTCAAATTCTTGCATGACTCACCTCTATGGTTATGAAGGAATCAGGGAAAGTCTGGAGGGCACGGGCAGCATAGATGGCAGGTTTGCGTGCCTCTCCTTCAGCATAGTCAAGAAGAAGACTGACTGTGTCACTCTGTCGCAGGTTCTTCAGTCCACGAATATACATTAGTTTACAATCTTCCCCCTCACAACCTCTTAGTTTGTCCACTAGGTAGTTCCTCACATGGGTAATCATCTGGAAAATAAAAAAGAAACATCAAATGGTTGTCCATACTGTATCTGCACTATTCATCAAATTACACAAGTGCTATTATTGTTGTGTCCTGTGGCTCACATGAAATGAATATCATGGAGAAAAGATACTGATCCAGCGGTTACTCCACTTTCTGTATGTCTATAATACTTTCAAACAAGGCTGAAGGTACAGTACAGTCAATCCTCGTAAATCGAGGCAATTTGGGGCTGGACCACTGCCGTGATTTACGAATTCCGTGATTTATGAAAAATAACAATTTATGTGAAAAATTAACTTGGGTCTGGACTTTGGCCAACCCGCTCCCACAGCACCCTACCTACACCTATCTAGGCACAATCAAACACAAACATACAAATTTAGGAATATTCAGTCCATGTATTAAATGGAAATTAGCAATGTTAAGGTATCTCAATCCCATGATGAAATTGCTTATGTGAATGGAGTGGGGTGGTGTTGGGAAGAACTTAGAACCTCTCAGCATGAGGTGGGGATGCTCCCTCATGCTGTTCTCCCATCTCCAGCTCCTCTGCCTCCCTCAGGAAGCCCTCAAAGTCTGCCTCAGAGATGACAGCTACGTCATCCATGTCCTCAGTGTGTGAAGGGCCAGGCTGTGGTTCAGGCTCAGCTTCTGCCCTTACCAAGGCAAAATAGTGGGTGATGAGTTCCTGATGTCTCTCATTAACTCTGCAATTATGCAAGTCCTTGTAAAAATGCACAGCTTTTACTAGGTAACCTGTACTCTCACTACCCCTTCCTCATCACGTTCAATGGATTTCACAATCTCCTTGGCCAAGTCTAAGTAAACAAGCAAATCACTGAGCTCCTTCATAGAAGGCCCGCCACGTTCCTGCACATTCACTTCACGGTTGGTCTGCCTTTCCAAGTGCTCGTTGTCTTCTATAACAGCCTCCATGACAGCCTCAGCATCATCAACCTTCTCAGTAATCACGTCCATTATGTCACTAGCTGACACTTCACCACAGCCTGGCAGATTCCGAGCCAGATGAACAACAGCCTGTACGTTGTCCTCTACACCCAGGGACGCACGGTGATTGGTTGCTGGGTTGCGAGTTTCAGTTTGAATGCCGCGGTTTATGGTTCTCCTCGGAAAAGGCCCACTTGGGTGCCTAAGTCCGTGATTTTCGTGACTTAACAGTAACTTAAGGTTACCGGCAGTCTGACGGCCATTTAGCTGCGATTTACGAATCCGTGCTTTAAGAACATGCGATTTAGGAGGATTGACTGTATGAATGTATACTCCACCCTCAACACCCTCCTCATAAGGCCTGGATGCCATCCCTTAAAACAGTATATGAATTAAGCATATGAGTAAGTGACAACAGTGAAGGATATACACATTACCAGATATTTGGTCACTCCTGTGGATGCACCAAAATCACTATTACTCCCTGCAGCCTGCTGAACTAGTGAAAGAATGATACAAATGGGTTGCAGATAATATAAATTGGCACAGATACCTACTTTATGATTAGTGTTGTTAGGATTATTGCTGAAGGTGTGTGTGAGAGAAGCTGCTGTCAGTACTAAAGTCTCGTATAGCTTGTCATTGTTGTGCCCTTTCTTGACTAGTTTCATCACATCTGAAATAAGAAAAGCAATCATTATATATGCGAGTAATCAAAGCTCTTCATACTCGGGAAAACTTAACGTCTGAACCACATACATGGCATCCCCATAAACAGGGGTTGAACGGTTTCTAAACTTGTTCATGTTTCTCATCAATGACCAAGATGTCAGATATCAGACTGATAAAAAAAGTTAAATATGACAGGCAAATATTAGAGAAAGGTGGCTGAATCGGTAGAGAGGGGGCCTGCAGCCCTAATAGGCCTAGGTTCGAATCCCAGCTGGGACAGGGAACAGTTTAAGGATTTGAATTTCATAAAAGCAGACTTTTCTGATTTACCAGATGACCCGCCGACATGTTGTAAATATACCCCCTCTAATACCAGTAAACCAGTCCTATATGAGACAGTCCTACCACGTACTCAATATGAATGGTGGGTGTCAGTGCCGAAGTGGTGACATGTGGAGACGTGGGAGAACTACTGGGCCCCAAGGAGGACTACTGGTACTTGGGAATGGGCCCTGAAGCCTTTGCCCGGAGTCGGACACGTTAAAAAAATAAATATAAGCACTTCACAGTCCTATCAGGCTACTTGACACTTGCTCCAACGAGACTAGTTTCCGATCCACGCTTCACTTTGCTTGGAACCATTATTCATGCATCGACGCAGGAGAACAGAAAATCCCAGACGCATTCTGTGCTGTAAAGCCGATAGAAACAATTCCCCCCCTGGGGGTAGGGGGGTTTCAAGAATACTCCCCCAGTATCCCTGCTTGTCGTATGAGGCGACTAAAAGGGTTGGTGGTGGGTTAGTGCCCCACCCCGTAAAAAGAACTAACTAAAAAAGCAAATAAAGCGCCTCGGACCCGGACGGACCATCGTTGACGACTAAGACGGACAAAGGACATTCTGAGAGTAGGAACGTGGAATGTGAGAGGAGTGAATGATGAAGTGAAGAGAGAGATTGTCCAGGTGCTTGAGGATGCAAAGTGGATATATGTGGATTGACTGAAACTAAATGGAAAGGTGAAAGGATGAGAGAATGGGAATACGGTGTAGGTATATGTGCGGGAGTCAGTGAGAATGAGAGGGCAAGAGAGGGAGTATGTCTGATGATCAGCAAGAAGTGGAAGGAGAATATAAGAAAGTATGGAACAGTGGGTGCAAGGATTGTATGGGTGAGGATGAAAGTAGGTATACAAGCATGGGCGATTGTATGTGTGTATGCTCCAACAGAGGATCAAGTGGCAAGAGTGAAAGATGAGTTTTGGGCGAGTAGAAGCATGTATGGACAAGTTTGAGAGGAGCGAGAGAGTGCTGTTGATTGGAGACATGAATGGCAAAGTCGGGAATGTACGAGTGGATGGAGTGGTTGGTCAGTGGGGTGTGCCAGCGGAAGTAGATGGGAATGGTAGTGCTTTGGTGGACATCTGTGCTGGTAAGGGGTTGGCAATAGCCAACACCTACTTTCATCATAAGATGATCCACCGGTATACATGGAGAGTAATGAGGAGGATGGATGGTGAACTTGTTGAACGAAAGGCAATGATAGACTACGTGTGTGTGGATGAGCGAATGAGAAGACAAGTGTTGGATGCAAGGGTGTGGAGAGGGTGGGGGAATGGAGTCTCGGACCATCACTTAGTGATGGCCAAGGTGAAACTGCAAAGAAAGTGGTTGAGGAGGCGAAGGCGAAGACAGGAGGAAGCAGCTCCTGTGAGAAGAGTGGAGAAATTGCAAGATAGTGAGAAGAGGACAGAGTATAAGAGCATAGTGGAAGAAAGACTGGGAAGGTATGAGCTAGAGCAGATGGAAGGGGTGGAAGACGTATGTAAGATATTCACGGAAGAGATAAACGCAGCGTGTGAGCGGTTTGTGGAGTGAGGAGGAGATGCAAGGGTGTGCAAGGAACAGCATGGTGGAATGATGAGGTGAAAGCGAGCTGTGGAACAAAGAAGAAGGCATTTGGTGTATGGTTGGAGAGTAGAGGTAGGTGATAAGATGAGTGTGAGAATAGAGAGGTATATGTGAGCAGGATAAGGGAGGTTAAGAGACTGGTGAAGGAGAGTAAGAAGAAAGTGGATGAAGAGTTTGGGAGGAATCTGAGTGTGAAATGGAGGGAGAGTAAGAAATTGTTTTGGAAGGAGGTAAAGAAAGTAAGGCAGTGTGAAAGGGGAAATAGTAGGGAGTGAAAGATAGGAATAATAGATTGTTGGTGGAGAAGAGAGAGAAATTGAGGAGATGGAAGGAGCACTTTGAGGATTTGTTGAATGTAGAGAGTGAGAGCAGTGTGAGTATAAGTGGTTGGGGAATGGCTGGGAGAAGAGAGAGATGAGAGGAGGAGGAAGAGATCAGTAGGTCAGAAGTAGTGGAAGCGATGAAGAAGATTAAGCTGGGAAAGGCCCCAGGAATTGATGGAGTGTGTGGTGAAATGCTTAGGTATGGGGGTGAGATTGTTGTGGAGTGGATATGGAAGTTGTGTAGATTGGCTTGGGAAGAGGGAAGGGTTCCAGAGGACTGGAAATCAGGTATAATTGTTCCTCTGTACAAAGGAAAAGGGAGAGAGAAGTATGTGGTAACCATAGAGGTATTTGCCTTCTTAGTGTGACTGGTAAAATATATGGTAGAATACTCATTGATAGGGTTAGGCATATGACAGAGGAGCTAGTTGGAGAAGAACAAGGGGGATTTAGGAAGGGAAAAGGGTGTGTAGATCAGATATTTGTTCTAAGATGTTTAGTGGAAAAGTATCTAGAGAAGGGAAGGAAAGTGTACGCTGCCTTCATGGACTTGGAGAAAGCTTATGACAGAATAGATAGGAAAGGTATGTGGAAGGTATTAAGAATATATGGAGTGGAGCCCCCCTTGTTGAGTGCTGTGAAGAGTATGTACGAGGGAGCTAGGGCTACGGTGCGAGTGGATGGTGAGCTGAGTGAGTTCTTTGATCTCAATGTGGGACTGAAACAGGGGTGTGTAATGTCTCCATGGCTGTTTAATATATATATGGATGGGGTCGTAAAGGAGGTACAAGGTAGGGCAGTGGATGTGGGGGTGGCCCTAATGAATGAGGGTGAGATTTGGAAGCTTCGGTGTTGCTGTTTGCTGATGATACAGTATTGTTGAGTGAAGATGAATGGGAGTTGCAAGGTTTGGTGAATGAATTTGGGACAGTGTGTAGGAGGAGGAAGCTGAAAGTTAATGTAAACAAAAGTAAAGTTATGGTGTTTGAGAGGAATGAAGTCACAGAGTGTGCAGTGAGGTTGGATGGTGAGGATATGGAGAATGTGAGTGCATTCAAGTACTTGGGTAGTGTGATGAGTAAGGATGGAACTTTGGGGGATGAAGTACGTGAAAGGGTACAGCAGGGAAGGAAGGCTGTTGGCACACTGAAAGCAGTGATGAGAAATAGGGAGGTGAGTATGGAAGTTAAGAAGTCACTGCATGATGGTATTGTGATCCCTACCCTGACGTATGGAAGCGAGGCGTGGACCTTGCAAAGAGGGAACAAGTCAAGAGTGAGAGCAGTGGAAATGAGTTACTTGAGAGGAGCATGTGGAGTGACATGGAGGGACAGGTTGACGAATGAAGAAGTGAAGGAACGTTGTGGGGTAGATGTGGATGTGGTTGAAAGATTAGGAGAAATACACTGAGGTGGTTTGGACATGTGGAGAGGATGGAGAATGAAAGACTGACTAAGAGGGTGTATGTAGGTGAGGTGGAGGGAGGGAGAGGGAGGGGTAGACCGAGGATGAGGTGGAGGGATGGAGTTGAGAGGTATGTGAGGGAGGGGGGGGTGAGTTGGGGGGAGGGGAGTCAAATGGTGGGTGACAGAGTGACTTGGAGGCGTTTTGTCTGCGGCCACCCTTTGCGGGATTAGGGCGTCGGGCTATAGATAGATAGATAGATGAATATTATAATAAAGCTTACTACCTGTAGTAAATGTATCATACCAGTAATTCCATCTATCAATCTATAGTCAGTGTGACATCCCACAAGGAGTGGCTGTTTGTCTTTGAATTAGTTGTTTTACGGGGAGGGGCACTAACCCTCTGCCAACCCACTTGCTGACATGTGGGGAATATGTATGGGCTAGTTATATGGTCACCACCATGCACTGTAAATGTTTCCTGGTTTACAGGAAACCATTTGGGTTGTCAATCAATGTGAAGCCACCTGAAAAGTAAGGAAGAGTAATAAAGTGATGTGAAAGATGGAAGAAATAAGAAGACAGGAGGACAGACACTGAAAATGAATGATAAAGGTTAAGGTCATGTGGGTAAGGCATTGTCACTGCCTGGCATCTTGTAGAGGAAGGTGTCCCATGTATACGTACCAAAAATCACGTGCGAAAATTGAAAATTGTCCAAATTAGGGACCTTGCAATTGATGCATGTTTATATACGTCAACGGGACTGACAGTGACAAAACGTGTGGACGTATATACAGTATACGTCAATGGGACGTGGCGGGTTAAGAAGCTGCTGTCTTCATTACAGGTACAACAGAAAATGATGAATAATGGCAAGCTAAAACAAAAAGATAGAGGGTACTTTTCTCCTGCAAAATCCTCTGGCAATCAGAGGCATATCACCTCTGATTTGCCAAAATTATTAACAAACAGGCCATACATCCTGGGATACTGTCCACAAAGTTTGAATACAATTTGCCCTCTTGATTTTGAGATATTTTGGGTACAGACAGACACACACACAGACGCAGGCAATTACATTATCGCTTCGCTTGGTGGGCAATAATTTGCAGTTCGTTCATCCACCAACATAGGATGAGAGGTGAATGTGGCTTATGTACTGGTACCCAGCCTGCATGAAATATAACTTAAGCTAAGATTACATCTAGAATAAGAGTAACTGCTCCCACTTGTCCCCAATTAATCCTGATCCCAAAAGAAGGACCCCAATGGAAATATGCCACAGAGGCCTTCTTGGGTTATCCTTGGTTGGTTTCAAGCATGGATGGTAATTGTAAACACTTGTTCAATGTTTAACCCTTATCCACCGGCGGTTTCCTGCCATCACCCACTTCTCCTTACGGGGAATTTCTAAGATTTTGGGAAAAATACCCTTACTTCAAATCCATATGACTCACCAACTCTTCCTCTTTCAAATGAAGGTATCCCGAGGTCTCCAAGTGGTCCCGTCGACGAGTAAGGATAAGTTGAAGATGACTGGTTTTACACACTTAGGCAGACTGGTTCCGAGAGCGCGCCACTAGCAGTGAACTAGGACTCGCTGGCAGCACTGACCAGAGTGGTAATTGTAACACTGTCCGAGTGTCCTTGGATGGAATGTGGAAAATTCCACTCGATCCTCGCCTTTTCCTTACTCGTTGTCGTGTGGATGAGTCATTACCCTGTCCATGTGGCTCCCCAAAGGGTTTTCCACCCATTTCATAGTGCCACTATGCCCCGCAGGTGTGTGGGGAAAAAAAATAGCTCTTTGTTTTTCTGTACTCACTTCTTGTGTCAATTATACTAATTTCCCACTACTACGACACTTATAATTGCAATTGACATCACAGTTATGGGTAACTGCACTTTGACAAGTAACTGTGGCTGTTTTATGCAGTATGGTTGAGTATGAGGTAATTACTTGTACTATAATTCAGAATGATTTGTACTAATCAGGGGCATAGTGAAAATCTTACAAATGTTATAAACAACATACATTATTTGTAATTCACATCACAAATACAGTTATGCTCACATATTCAGCCCTATTTTCATGAGTATCGAGGCAAAAAATGTAGTTATAGCCAATAAGGTACTTTTCTTTCTGGACAGCTCACAAGTGTTTTTTTTTCATGTAACAGGTAGGCAAACTCAAGGTATTTCCAATAATTTTTCCACCAATAACCAATAAAAAGTACCGGTAACACTTATTGTACTGCACTTGTAGAACTTTTTATAAATCACTTATATCATAGCACTTACTAGAAATCACTTATAATATCTAACATTTCACATGTTTATAAAAAAAACACACACTTGTGCATACCTGTATACTATTTATACTTTCCCACACACCTGCTCAGCAATCACGCTCGGAGAGAGACTCGCAAAAACATTTAGGGCATAGGGGGATCTTGCACTCTGCACAATGATGCTGTGGTATGGCCAATCTCTACCAGTCTGTGCTACTGGAAGTAGTCTGCACAGCTCAGCCTGTCCACTGTAGGCGCTGTCTGCGTCCCCCACCTAGCACCTGGCACCTGTGCAGTTGAATACTCTTCAAGGTGTTTGGGTGCAAGCTCTCTCTCAAACTCTCATAGACAGAGAGGTTTCCTGGCATGCTCCTTGAACACTATGAAACTGTTCAGAACGGCAATATCAAGAAGGTATAAAAACACCTTCTTGTACCACCTGAAGGACTTACGTCGGCAATCAACCTCACCAATTTGCATGTCCGATTTATCAACAAGCCGCATGTTGATATAACTGTTGATGGCATCTGGCTTCAATACAGGTTCCCTGGTCCTGTAGTCTGTTTTTCCCATATCCTCAAACACACCCTCATGTACTGCTGACAACATGTTAAGTTGTCTCTTGTCATGCCAGAGAGGGGTTAACACGCTGACACATTTCTTGGTAAGAAGGGCTTCTTTCTCAGTATTTGCTGGGAATACTGGAAAATTCTTTCTATTTGCCTGAACAGTTCCACAGGACCCAGTACTGTGTTCAAGCAAATACTTGGTCAACGCCGAGGCAGTGTAATAATTATCCGCGTACAGAATGTGGTGCCTGTTGAAACACCTTTGCATCAGCACTTTCACGACTGCTGTCGAGAAACTGTGAGGATCATCACTAGGTATATCAACATCCGTTGCTGAATAAACTATCACATCAAGCACATATCCAATTTTGTAGTCACAAAGGACAAAGAATATCAGCCCAAAGCGGTGACGCTTGGACGGCACATACTGCGTAAATGCCAAACTGCCCCTGAATAACACCAGTGACTTGTCAATTACCACTTTCCGAAATGGATGAAAACCCTGGAAAACGACTCCTTGAGCATTTTTAGAATGGGTCTAATTTTCCACAACCTGTCATTCGGTGCAGGCCCATAATTTCTATTGTAATGGAGGAACCTTAGGGTGGCGAGGCACCTGTCACGGGGCATATACAGTAGGCCCACACAGTGCGCGAGAGATTGGGCGGTCCACGACCTCGTGCACTGGGAATTCGCATACTGGGAATACATAATCTTATGGGAATAATTACATATGGGCGGTACCCCCTCATACCTGGACATTTTTTGGCCCTTAGAGACATAATAAAGGTCATATTTTTCAGACATTGTACTAAAGCTATAGCTACAATAACAAAAATATGGGTAGTCACCTTAACAACAGTAAACAACAGGCCTGATGACCTTAAATAACAGGGGTTCTGAGGCGCGGCAACACTTACAGCGCCGCACTCCCCACCGCACCAACACTTCCCTCCACAGACTCCTCTTAAGCACCTTCCCCAGGAGCACCAAAGTCACTCACTTCGGCCATAAACCCTTCAAAGTCCAATGCTGACACTTCTGACATTGCATCCTCTTCATCCTCAACAGTAGAATGCCCGGGAATTTCTGCGCATCAACATGACATGTGACGCGCTGTGTGAGGGGTGGTTGCACACTAATAGAAAATGGCATTTTTGAGCCACTCCTTGCCTCTGCCTCACATTCTGTGCGGTAAACTTGCGCACTCAAGGGTTTTTGGTCACTCGCACACAATGCAAATCGCGCACTGTGATGACGCGCACTGTGCGAACCTACTGTACTTACCGAAGACAGGTGTGCCCATGAGTTCATCTATCGGCCACTAGTCTTGGAGCATATGTTTTCTTGCATGTGCCATCAACATGGTAAGGGTTAGCCACGCAAACAACTCCCCCACCTCCACAGGTTGCTAGTCCCTCATGTGCGTGCTTTTGCTGGCAGCCACTGCACACACATAGCCTGGTGGAAATTTATTTCTTCGACCAGGATTTGCATAACTGCAGTAGTGAATACTGCTCTGAAAATACTGCTAATAGTCCAGGGCCAGGGGGGAGTGCATCCTCCTGAACAACTGTTCCTTCCTCATCAAACACCAGCACAGAGGGCTCAAATCCTGCTCCATCCTCCCAAAGGTATCCACTCTACTCACACCGGGTAAGGTGGACCATCTGCCATGTGCAGCATGTATTTTCTGCATGCGTGCATGCCCGCGAGCATGCTCATTCCAGGGGATGAGGGGGAAGGAAAGACAGAGGTGTGGGAGGTGGGGGGTGATGACTCACTTGATGCGGGCCTTCCCTGGGGAGACGCTTCCTGTTAAGTAACATCACATGGGGCCTGTGTGGAAAATTCCACTCCTGAAGGGTCCAGTTGTGGTGATTCTGCCATTGAAGTACTCGGCTGAGGTGAAGGTGGAAGTTCAAGGGTGAGACGACCGCGAGCACACAGTGAGCGTGGCGGTGAGATGGCTCATCAGCGTTTATTTCGCAGATGACCGCCAACTCCACCCTCACCTGTCTGGTGTGCTCGGTCATCTATGTCCTCCTCCTCAGTGAACTCGTCACTGTCGAAGGCATTGCCCTCCTCCTGCAGGAGTCTGAGAGCCTTTTCAGGCATCTGAGAGTGGGAAGGGGTTGGAGGACGAGAGAGTTCACTTTCCACATGGTAACTCCTTCTCTCTTCCGAAGACGTACTCTCACTAAGTGTCCGTGAGGACACAGTGTCGTCCAAGGCACGGGATGGCACTATCATTGAGCCCTTTCTTCGGCACTAAGGGCACAACTTTAGCGGGGGTCGATGATGCACTCAGCCCTGCATGTGGTGGGATGGAATCGGACGATGACGATGATGAAGACATGGCTCCTCACTTTACCAGTGCCATGTACAGACTGAGCCGTGCATCTGTGGGGTACCTGGGGGGCCTACCTACCCTATGGGTGTCACAGAAAATGATCGCGAGTTCGAAAGATGGTGGGAAGATGCTTGAGGCTAATCCCGTCAACCGGCAGAGCTCAATGTCCTGAACTGTGATCGCTAAACACATCAGCCAGCTCGTAGGAGTTAATGTGCCAATATGTTTGTATATTCCTAACTGAATAAACATATAATTATTATTATTATTATTATTATTATTATTATTATTATCAACATTTGTTCATTCATCGTTTAATCCAGTGTTGCCCCACCAGGGGGAAAGAAAAAGTCCAATTTTATAAACTGTGATAGTCAAATTTTGCACATTCCCAAACTTCACGTTCAAATTTTTCAAGGTTGCACTGTATAATGGCATAACAGTAGCCCCTTAAGTGGCACCTCTGTAATAGTAATAATAATAATAATAATAATTATTATTATTGTTATTATTATTATTATTGTTATTATTATTATTATTATATCATTATTATTATTTTTATTATTATTACCATACTGTAATAATAATATTAAGTAATATTACTATTATTATTATTAGAGTACCATCTAAATATGACAATTTATAAAATTGGCCTTTTTATTTCCCAAAATTAGCTCTGAATGATCACCGAAGATAGCATCTAAAACTGACACCTACACTCATCTGAGAGTGGATGACCTTAAGAGCACTGGTCTCATCACCTAAAATAAAAATTTTCATTCCTCATTATTCTTTGATTTGGTTTAAACATTATTCAGATTTCAACAAAATCATAGCTTTTTTTTTTTTTTTTCTTAAAAAACTTGACCATGTAGGTCTGTAAAAAAGTATCAATCTATGTCTTGCCAGACACCCTAATCCTGCAAGGGATGGCCACAAACAAATCACCTCCATGTTGCCCTGTCCCTCACCATTTCACTGCCCTCCCCCTAGCTCACACCCTTCTCTTTACCTCTCCACTCCATCCCTCCATCTCATCCTCCACCTCCCCCTCCTTCTCCTTCCCTCCACCTTGCTCACATACACTCTCCTCATTAGTCTCTTGCCCTCCATCCTCTCCACATGGCCAAACCACCTCAATGTATTAATGCTTTCTATTATCTCCACACCCACATCACAATGTTCCCTCACTTCCTCATTTGTCAGTCCTGACATATTTTGGAGTTAATTAAGGAATTCTGAGTGCATGCTACAACTCAAATATGCTTCTCTCTCTCTCTCTCATAATTATGGGTAGGTCACCACCTGGTCTGTAAGCTCCATATCTGGTAACCATGAATTGGAGAATAAACATGTGAGAACCAGCGTTTCAGTACCGGGTATGCCTTTTTTAGTACAGCCAGTTTTTAACGTCAATAGATTTAGGACACATTATACATTACACCATATAATTATGCCTCTTTAATTTTAAATTACATAAACGAGACAGTCTAACATCCAACTTACTTTCGAAATTGGACACTCCAATTAATTTTCGTTCTTAGAGGGAATTATACTCCATAGGGACAAGAAGTTAAAAAAATTCTCTATAAGTCCAACTTTTATGGGCTAACCGCTGTCATCATTATTCCTTTCAAAAATAATTTTACATTTATCATCACTTACAGAGCTTACTCCACATGCTCCTCTCAAATAACTCATTTCCACTGCTCTCACTCTTGACTGGTGTCCTTCCAAGGTCCAAGCTTCACTTCCTTACACAAGAGTTGTTATCACAATACTATCATGTAGCAACATTTTTACTTCTATGCTCACTTCCCTATTTCTTATCTTTGCTTTCAAAGAACCAGCAACCTTTCTTCCTTGTTGTACCCTTTCAAGCACTTCATCCTCCAAACTTCCATCCTTACTCATCACACTACCCAAGTACTAAAATGCACTCACATTTTCCATTTCCTCATTATCCAACTTCAATGTACATTCAGTGACTTCATTTCTCTCTAAGACCATAACTTTATTCTTCCCTACATTCGACTTTAGATTCTGTTTCTTACACACTCTCCCAAACACAACTACCAAGCCTTGCAGTTCCCCCTTCGTCTTCACTTAACAATATGGTATCATCTGTAAACAACAGTATTTCCAAATGCTGTCCTCTCTCATTTCAGCCATTCCAGTGTCCACTGCCCTATCCTGCATCTCATTTATAACTCCATCCATATTCAGACTAAATAACCAGGGAGACATGACACATCCCTGTTTCAATCCAACATTCATCCATCCATCCACCATCCAGTCCTACATTGCCCCATGAGGAACCCAGGAGCCCGGGGCTAGGCAGTTGGTCCCGACATTTAAGATGAGAGTGACCAGCCTCACTCATCCCTGAATGGCATTACATAAGCAATCAACCCCAACCACCCCTTGGATTTAAACCTTCACTGGCTCAATCCAACTGGAGCGCAATAATTACCCACTAAACCACCAGGCGCCAAAATTTGGTTATATGGTTACCACCCAGCATAGTAAATGGTTTCCTGGTGCACAGGAAACCATTTGGCTTGTCACTCAGTGTAGAGTCACCCACCGGCTAAAGGAAGTGGAAAGAATAAAGGAAAAAAAAAAGACAGAAGATGGAGAGTAGAGTCACCCGTAAACGGAAGGAAGAGGAAAGACAGACAGAAGAGGACGGAAGGAAAAAAGGAAGGAAGAGAGGAAAGGGCCGTCACCCGAGAGCAGCACTACATAGAGTGGGAAGTGGATGATAAGCCAGACATGAGGTAATTGTAATCTGTGATCGTAGTCGATTACAGACTTTAGTGTAATTGTAACTGATTACTTAGGCATTTTTTTTCAAAGTACAGTAATCGCAATCATAATCAATTACCTGTACTCTCATACCGTAATCGTAATCATGGCTACTTTTATGATTACAAGGCCCCAGATAAGTTATTCTTCCACAAATACTCGTCAAGAATAAAATACTGTAGTTCAGTGTCAAACAGTCAAAAATACACCACAAAAGTCCATATGCAATATGAAAACAAAAGTGAATTGTAGGTTATCACTTAGAAGCTTCCATATAATACCATACCTAAGCTAGAATAATATCACCTGGGAAGATCTCAGTTGGTAGAAAAGTTAATAGAATGAAAGGGTCAAGGACAAAGTGAAGAAAAGTCTCGGTTCTTGAATGATTAAAACTCATTTTTATTGTAAATCGGCAAAGAAATACAGTAAAGGAACAACTTACTGGACATAGCACTATACAGTGTATTTTTATCCAGAGTAACAGTCACCATAGGTTCTGCAGAGCTTAACCCTATGTTCTTCCTTACGCAGGCAATTCTTATGAAAATGATTTGCATGTAAGATATATAGCCCTAGAAATTATCAGTTTAATATTACTGGATGATGTTTTTGCTTTTAAAAACTAACCAGCTATTTACTTTAATCAATGCCAAGTATAAAAGAAATGTGCTCATAATTATATAGTGCATAACAGTACACGTAATCATGATTGTAATCATGATTACTTCTTATGTAATTGTAATCGTAATTGATTACTCTTACTTTTACTGTACTCATAATCGTAATTGTAATCTGAAGTTTGCAAAGTAATCGTAACTGTAATTGATTACAATACCCCTGTAATTGCCCCAAGCCAGTGATGAGCACCCCCATCAACCACTAAACCTATATATCTATCTATCAATCTATCTATCTATCTATATACACACACACACACACACACACACATTCTGTCTGCACACATCCTAGACTGCAATGTGCAGCAACCACATGAAGTGTTACCTTGTATAAGAATGACAGTAGGGTGTGTGGCAAGGGAGAGGCTCAAGAGGTAACGCTCAGGTAGGTCTGGTGGCCCATTGAAATTGACAACAGTCATGGCTGCCTTGTGGGCAGCAACAGTTTGGGCTGCTGCAGCGATGTCCAGCAGCTGTGGTCTGGGGGAAAATATGCATGTTGAATCCCTTACACATGACATATTACACTTTACTCCTGCTGTCTTCAGATGATCTGATTCATCTTATATTAAAGCTTTCTGTAATGAAGAGATAAGTGAAAGCTACTTGGTATATGTAACCCTCTGGCTGAAAAATTCTTACTGAAGATAAGTGAACGCATTAGGAGACTGCAAGAACAGCGTAAAAATCAAGTCATCAGACTGACAGGGTTAATTCTGTGCCATACTGTACAAGACATTTTCATCATTATCCTGCCCTGTTTTCCCACCTGCAGGTGCGGTGAGGTAGGGTACTGAAAACCCTGTACTGTACAAACAATTGTATGCATATACAATACAGTACTTTAATGGCTGGCTTACACAAACCTGACATGGATGGGCAGCTCTACTATACACACTCATGCCACTTTTAATGGGTCTTGAAGAACAACTGATTCATACAGCTAATGAACACTACTTTCTGTCACTAACAGAAGTGACCAACCTCCACCTAACAGTTTCGTTTCATTTTTAAAGGCTCTACCATGCTTGCATGCGTCGGCCTTGGTCACCTAATGGCGGCTCTCCATGCGGCACGATCTACTGCAGCCTCCCTGTTCAGTCCCTTAACCCTGAGGTCACACTTAATGACCTAGTCCCATGTCTTTCTCGGTCTACCCCTCATAACCCCGCCCCCAATATTAACACTTCTCACTTTCCTCACCCAATTATCACCCCCCATCCTCTCCACATGCCCAAACCATCTCAATCTACCTCTCCTCATTACAACACCAATACATTCCAGTCCCATCCTATCTTTCAACATCTTCCATCGTAAACCCAGCCCCCCCAGACCTTGCACGCAGGGACACACTACACATCCACCTAATCATTGTCATTTCTGTACGTTTGAGCCTGCGAATATCCTTCTCCTTTACTGCCCAGGTCTCATTACCATACAGCATTACACTCCTAACACAGGCTGCATACAAAGACCTCTTAGCACGTACGGAGAGTCCTCTCAATGTCAGGAGAGGCAAGAGCTCCATGAACTTCTTCCAACCACTTCTCACCTTAGCCACAGAGCTAGTTCCAGCCCCACCTCCAGCACACAACATGTCTCCCAAATAACAAAACTCCTCTGCACACTCAAGAGATTCACCAGCAAGTTCACCTAATGCACCATGCATATTACATGGGTGTGGAAGGCTGCTAGGTAAAGGGTGAGAAATGAAGGTAGAAAATGTTTTGAAATGATATTTGTGAATATGAGTTTGTATATACAGTTGAGTCGTCTAATCCACGGCAATATGGTTCTGGACCACTGCTGTGCTTTAGAAATTCTGCGGTTTATAAATAACATAACTTATGGGAAAAATTACTAATGGTTCTCACCTCTCAGCCAAGTTGCCACGTATCACCCTACCTACACTCAACTGGTCACCAGTGAACACCAACACACACTCAAATAATTATTCAATGCATGTATTACTGAGAATAAAGAATATTAAACATTAATTAATCAATATTAAAGGGTCTTTCGTGACTCTGACTGACGACATTTCTTAAGTGGAAGGGGTAAGGGTGGGAGTTCCGAGGCTACAGGCAAACTAGGGCCTCTCAGCATGAGGCGAGTGTGGTAGTGCCTCATGCTGCTGCTGCCTCAGCCCCACTTCTTCCTCCTCAGCCTCCCTCAGAAACCCCTCAAAGTCCACTGCAGAGATAACTGAAGCGATGTCGTCATTCTTGCCTTTTACTTGCCATTACCGAAGCAATGAATAACATCCATTTTCCATTTTTTTTTCTGTCCCTTTTGCGACAAAGTCTTACTCTGGTATCATATCACGCTGGAAGGGCACGTAAGGAAAAAAAAAAGGGGGGGGGCCAAATAGTCCTCAGAAACTGCGCTCGTGGCCACCCTTGCAGCGGGTGATGCAGGAATAAACAATGGAGGGAAGTAGTGTGCATACTTGCTGCCAGGGAAGGGTTATGACTGGCTTCTCATTGCTTGTCATGCTTGCCTGTGAATGGCTGATAGCTGTGGTTTGTGGCACAGACACACATGATGGAAATCTCAACAGATGTGCATCACTTTGGCGCCGAAAGTCCGCACTTTAAGCATATAACTGTGGTTTCTGCTACTTTCAGTTCTAAGCGGGAACCATGCCGTGGATTAGAAAACCATGGCTTACAAACACACGTTTTATGCGATTCAACTGTATCATTGATGGACCTTCAACAAGGTCCTGGCATATGAGTACACAAAAGAGGACATACTACTGCACCCATTTCAATGCTCACCCCCATGTGGGACTGACTGACCCTAGGTGAGGAAGAATGGTAGATATACAAATTGTACATGCTACCAGCAAAGGCTCCTACAAACAAAATATTCTACATATGACATAACTTCATAACTGAGAGACACGTCAAAAAATGAAATACAGTAAGGTCCCGGGTTACGTCAGAGTTCCGTTCCTGAGACATGACGTAAGCCGATTTTGAACGTAACTCGAGTTTTATACAGTACGTCGTATGATTATACTTACCGCAAAGCATCTTACAGATTTTTCAGCCATACATTGCATACTAAACATGTAATAATATTATAACAGGTATGTATAAGAAACATAGTCTTTTGAACTGATGATATTTATTGAATAAAATATAAGTTGTACTAGCTAAGAGTCTTCGTCACAGTACCACACTCGCTGCGGTAACAGCACTTCTCATCGTCATGGCAGCAGAGTTACGCCACCACTGCCTCACCCACAACTGAGTCTGGCTGCCGCTCCCTCACTCTCCCATCCTTACACACGTGCACACTGCCAACACACATTTTATTCCTATATTCAAGCACTTTTCATACTTCATCATACAATAAAGTTTACTGTAAATTACTGCCGTAAAATATGAAATAACATCATTACCAGCACGATAATGTAAGCATTTCTAACATCGTTTGATGGCTTTTTTTTTTTTCTCACTCGGACAGCAAAATTATTTCAGTGATAAAATGACCGATTACTGTATGGTACTGTAATAAAAGATGCATACTATGTGTCACTACATACCTTCTGACATCAACTTGACTCGTTACTGGGGTTGCGATGTGGAAGGCACTGCATCAGGGGAGTCAGGGACCGGAGCAGGGGAGTCCAGGGCTGAAGCAGGGGAGTCCGGGGCTGAAGCAGGGGAGTCAGGGGCTGAAGATAGGGAGTCAGGGGTTGACGATGAGGATGAGGTAGCAACTGGTGGTGAAGTTGTGGCTCGGTGTTCAGTTCGCTTGAAAAACTGGAGAATTGAAGACTGCTTGGCGGCATATTTCTTTTCGTCATTGATTTGACGATAACAGGACACTGCATCCTCAATTCCCCTGTACACTTTGGCAAACCTCTCTGCATTTGGGTCCTGATCTTCAAATGCAGCCATTGCTTTTTCTAGGAAGTCGAAAGCATTTGCCATTTCCTTAATCTTAAACTGTCTTAGCGGTTCTGCCTCATCACTTTTTTCATCATTTTCCATTTGTTTTCCTAGGTATAGCAAGTCTTCATTACTCAGCTCTTGATCATGTGAATCAACAAGTTCATGTACATCACTCTCGTCTATGTCCAGATTTAAATCATTTCCAATTTTCACACAGTTGCGCTTGACTTCGTTTATACTGTCTTCATCAAATCCTTTAAAGTCATTTACGAGGTTAGGGCACACTTTTTTCCACACTCCGTGCATATTTGTCTCAGTCACTTCAGCCCAACATTCTCCAATATTTTTTACTGCCTTATAGATGTTGAAATCTTTCCAGAATTCTTTGAGTGTTACTTTACCATTTTCTGTTGCTCGTATTGCCTGTCTGAATGTTTTTCTCAGGTAGTAAGCCTTGAAAGCTCTTATTACACCTTGGTCCATGGGTTGTAGGATTGATGTTGTGTTTGGTGGCATAAACACAACTTTTACATTAGGGTGCAACTCTGTCAGGCTCGAAGGATGACCAGGAGCATTATCAATAATGAGAAAAGCTTTGAATGGCAGATTCTTCATAGCACAATACCGTTCAACCTCTGGCACGAAACACTTTGAAAACCAGTCAATGAAAATTGCACTAGTCACCCAAGCCTTTAAATTACTTTTCCAATGAACTGGTAGGCTAGCTTTAAGGATCCCCTTAAGAGCTCTTGGATTTTCGGAGTGGTACACGAGTAGTGGTTTAAGCTTGAAATCGCCTGCACAGTTTCCCCCCAAAAGTAGCGTTAGGCGCTCTTTGGATGCTTTGTGACCTGGCATGGTTTTTTCTTCTTTAGCAATATAGGTTCTGTTAGGCATTCGTTTCCAGTTTAGTCCCGTTTCATCAACATTAAATATAAGTTCTGGAATGTAGCCTTCCTTCTCAATCAACTCCTCCAACTCTTTAACGAATGTTTTTGCTGCTTCGTCATCTGCACTGGCTGCTTCTCCGAAAATTCTTTTGCTGGTTAGGTTTGCTCGAGCCCTGAAACGAGTAAACCAACCTTTTGATGCCACAAATGTCTCGTTGGTCTCACTTTCCTCATTTTTTTCTTTCTTAAGGTCTTGGTAGAGTGTGCGTGCTTTTTCACAGATTAACTGTTCACTCAGAGGCATGCACAGTTGATTATTGTCCTCAATCCACAGCATTAGCATACGTTCCATCTCAATCAACAGTCCCGATCTTTGCTTGGTAATCACAGTTGACTGCATGGGAGTTGCACCTTTAACGTGAGTCAAGATACGTTCCTTGTATTGCTGATGCCTTTTCTCCTTTCTCATTACGCTTAATAATATCGACTTTTTCACGTAATGTGATGGTCTTGCATTTCTTGGAGTCGTTATGGTCACCAGGAAGCTGTCTCTTAGGCATCTTGGAATCAGGATGGCGAAAAACACAAGAAAATGACGGTATCACTGTATCAGGCGGTGGTAGCAGTGAGACTGAGAGCGATTGTTGGTAGTTAAGCGTGAGGCGGGAAAACGCCAGAGACATCTCGCGGTACACAGCAACACTTCAAAACCCACGCTTTACGTATTTTTTCTTTATTTTCTTATATTTTAAAATTTCCACTCACGGACTGACTGTCGTAACCTTGAATTGACGTAAGTCGATACTGACGTAACCCGGGACCTTACTGTACTGTATATATTATATAAAACATACGAGGAGCTCCATGGAGTAACTTTGAATGCATCAAAATCAGACTCATGAAAATGGAGGACAGAATATGACACTTTTGGCACATGGCACCTTTGGGGTTCCTCCATGGAATGCCTCAGATTATTTTCATGATGCTGTTCCTTGGAGGAACTCCGAAGGTGCTATTAGGCAGGAAATTTAAAAATTGCTGTCAAAGCTCTATTTTCTTGTTTTATTGAGTTTGGCATACTCAGTTACTCCACCGAGTTCCTCAAACAGCCTAATGTACACACATGCACCAACCTAACATAAATGCAATCATAAACAATGATTTACATACAATACTCAAACACACACTCACATCACTATCCTCATCCTGATCACCTTTTCTCATCCAACACTGGGGTGAAGTTGGGTCCAGAAAAACTAAAGTGAAAGCAAGTGAGTAAGAAAAGTATCAACAACATATTCAGTGAAATCAGCATATGTGCATACTTTTTTGGTATATTTCTGTAAGATGCACTGTACATTATATGCCAGACAATCAAGTGACTATCATGTTAAATAATGGTGCCAGACTTTTGTCATGTGCTCCTCTTAAAAAAGTCTAAAAACTTCCAACACAACTGAATACACTCACAGTATCTTGGCATTTTTTTTGTCCTTGAGCACTGCCTGAATTGTGGCTTGGTCACTCTCTCGCACCTTCCGCAACAGACGAGTGAAGGCAATAGCTGACCCTTGCGCACCAAGGTTCTTGCCACTCAAAGCATTACGAAAGTTGTTTACTAGATCTTTTAGCTGTAATCAAAGGAAGCTCTGAATAAATAAACTGTTTGATACTGAACACAATATGCCTGGGACTGCTTGTCCAGCATTAGAGGTACAGTATTGAGTAGAAGCAAATGCTGGTTAGATAAAAGATGAAGTACAAATAACACTAATTTGTACTGGATGCACATCACTGTCATTTCAAATATTGTATCATATAATTTCCTGATGAACTTACAAAGGATAAGAAATTTCTTGAGCACTACAAACTACCCAACAAGTAAGACTGGAGTATAGAATTACAAGAAGTATGTGTGTAAACTGTATAATGTTGCTATAAAAGTTCATTTTCAAAAGAATCCTTTGCAACAAGAATTTCAAGAATCTGAAGGTATTAACTCCCTAGGAGTCAATTCTAGCAAGTTTAAAATTATCATAAAATGTATACAGGTAAAAATGTCTAAATACTGCATCTCTCTATAATGAATAAATGTTCTCACCGTCTTGCAGGCAATACACTCCTTTGGATCTGGTGTTGTTGCCAGCTGCTCTGGTACCAAAGATTTTTTCAATATGGAGGCCACTGACTTTACTGCCTCTGCTACAGTTTTACCCATATAATTTGGTGTTGTCACTTTTTTGCTGCCTGCCAAAGAAAACAGAGACACTGAATTTGTACTGTACTAATTTGATGAGCATATTAATCATCATCATCACCATCACTGTATTTCTCACTAATAATTGGAGTGAGTAGGATTCAGAATTAATTAAAGGAAAAGCAAAAGCTGCAACTACTAACAATATGCACAGTAAAATGGAACATCCATAGTCCACTGATCACATCAGCTTTTGAAATGATGGTTCTAACCCATAAGGCATACTATATCTAAACAAAGTGCTTTACTTGAAGCTGCTATTCCACCACAAGAGTGAAATGTGGATATAAGCTTGGTACTAGTCACACAATCACATTTCACAGGCAGGAAATATCCATCTATCCATCCATCATCCAATCCTACATTACCCCATGAGGAGCGTGGGAGTCCGGGGCTAGGCAGTTGGTCCTGACATTTAAGATGAGAGTGACCAGCCTCACTCATCCCTGAGTGCCATTACGTGAGCAATCAGCCCCAACCACCACCTAGATATAAACCTTCACCGGCTCAATCCGATTGGAGTGCAATGATTACCTACTAAACCACCAGGTGCCAAAATTTGGTTATATGGTTACCACCCAGTGTAGTATATGGTTTCCTGGTGTACAGGAAATCATTTGGCTTGTCACTCAGTGTAGAGTCACCCACAGGCAGAAGGAAGATGGAAAGCCACAAATAAGTCACTTAATGTCTTTCTTCCAAGTATCTGCACATACGGTCAAGGTCAAGCTAAGACCCTCACATTATTACAATTCTTGGCCTAGCTTCAGTCTACAGAAAACATCAGCTGTACAACTGCCAACTTCAATGTGGGGATTTCTTAAGAGGATACATGGTCTCACTGTTCTGTATGCATGTAATGTACAACAATTGGGGCATTCTGTCCACTTCAGAGTTAGAGTTGATTGCAATCCTTGTCTTGTGTACCTCTATACATAATTAATCTGTCCATTACTTTGTCAATTCATCTGTTTTCTCAACTTTCCAAAACCCCACTTCCTCACATATTCACTTATGATATCAAACCATCTTCTTTTTGGTCTTCCACATTTTTGCTCAACCTTAAACACAATCACATTTATCCATTTCTCCATCCAAATCATAACCATTCCTTTCCATGCAATCATATCACCTGTGCGATCAATATCACTGGTACTACAGCTGTCAAAAGCAGGACCAGTGCAAACATTCAACAGTAAAGCATCACAAACACCACAGCCACAACCATCACCATACTCATATACTGTATTTACAACCAAAACTACCACCACAACCACCAGTAAAATCACTGCTCTCATCATCACTATTAGCCTCCTTTAGTCCAAAGGGTTCTTTCCGAAGCTGAATTCAAACATATAATATCGCCCAGAACAAAATACAAAGTACATCCTCAGGTTGCAGGGGTTAATGGAGACTATTTTCAATCCCTTCACCCACACAGATCTCTCCTATACTGAATATACAGTAATTGTCTGGGGTCAGCCAGAATACAAAAAATACTATATCCTTGGGCTGAAAGGGTTATCACCACCACTACATCTGTGTCAGCAACACAGGCATCATCACAGCAACCACCACCAATTTCAAACGGCAGGTAAGTGACTGCTGGACACAGTGCTACCTTACGTTATAGTCCTAAATGGATGTGACTGGGCACAAACTTAGTTGTAATGAAGGTGGCACGCTTTTCATTTCTTTCTCTTTGTACATCATCAACTTCATGACATGTTTTAGTGTATTTCAATCTGACTAACATCACATGATTTATTTCAGCTTAGGAGAGATACCACAATGATGATAGGATTAAAAACAATCTCCTTTAATCCATTCAGCCCAAAGATGTCTTTAAATTTCACTTTGACTATCATTACAATAAACACCATTACTGGTACTGGAAAGGGATGCTGTCATGTGGTGGCAGCTCTGCTGTCTGGTTACACCAACACCCTTCCCTCCCTATCTCCTTACCTAACTTAAGGAGAGTATGAAATTTCACCTGCTGTATATAGTACTCACTCTTAAACTGAAGGGTCTGCTTACTAATCACCTCTGCCCCTGCCTGTTTACGTGCCTCCACTCGGAGGAAGTGTGTTTCCATTGAAGTGGCCTTGCGTAAGATTTTGTCTTCAGGCCTTAAGAGAAAGGAGGCTGTAGAATGGCTGGTCACCTCAGCACCTAAAACCTATCACAGAATAAAGAACAGCAAGGGGAAATAATTAAAGATCAATACAGTTATGCATAAATTGCTTAGGCTAATAAGGTTATGGTGAAATGGAGTCTGGGCACCTGTAACTGATGAACTAAAGTTAAAGAAAACAACATAAATCTAATATTCCTACCTTCCCATACTTTTGCTACATTTGGTTTCTTCAAAAACATATTGTAAAGTATAAGCTGCATGCTGCAAGTCTTACATTAGTTTCAATCCAGATATCACTGCAAGTAATAAGAGAAGAGACAAGTTGCAGGTTAGACAAATGTTTTTACTACCCTCCACCTGACAGAGTCATTTTTTAATTATCAATAGGGGTCAGTATTTAGTTTCTTTTCAATTCTGAAGGCTCCAACACGCTTGCATACGTCAGCCTTGGTCACCAAATGGCGACTCTCCATGCTGCTCAATCTCTGGTAGCCTCCCTGTTCAGTCCCTTAGCCCTGAGGTCACACTTAATAACCTCGTCCTGTGTCTTTTTCGGTCTTCCCTTCGCAACCCCACCCTCAGTATTAATGCTTCTAACTTTCTGCATCCAATTATCATCCTCCATCCTTGCCACATGCCCAAACCACCTCAATCTACCCCTTCTCATCACAACACAAATACACTCCAGTCCCATCTTGCCTCTCAACTCTTCCATCGTAATCCTAGCCTCCCCAGGCCTTCCACTCAGGGATACTGCACATCCACCTAATCATTGTCATTTCTGTACATCTGAGCCTGCAAATATCCTCTTCCTTTACTGCTCAGGTCTCACTACCATACAGCATTATGCTCCTAACACATGCTGCAGGCAAACATCAACAGAATTATAAACTGAATATCAGGATACGAGAGAGAGAGAGAGAGAGAGAGATGAAAAGAAAAACACTGATATGGTATGGACATTTGAGCAGAAAGGAGAAAGATTAGACTATCAAATACAGGATTTGGAAGTGAGCTGACTGATAATGCTGCAATGGAAAAATTTCGTCACATGCAGAAAAGAGCAGAACAGTTATAGTTGAGTCGGCGATGAGTAATGACTGAAGAATGGGTGTGGGAAAAAAAAATTAAAAAAATGTGCATGGACAGAGCAGGCTAGGGACTCTTCCGTCATGGCCTCCCCCATGAAGATTTTCTTGGGAGGCAAACTGATGGACAAATTGCTAAAAGTTGCAGAACCTGAGTCTATATCTAACAAAAGTCAGAGGTAAATAGTGATGCCAACACTAGTAGTCTGTGATCAGCAACATATTTTAGTCTTCTGGCAGTGCTCCAGTATTATGGACATATTATTATTTCCTTGGTTTACCAAAGTAATCTATGATGATTAATGACATATTTCATTAAAATAATACAGTATTTAAACTCCTATTCTGACAAGTTTGTCTCTGAGTATATTATTTTCAATAAATATTAAGTATTGCTGTGTAAACATAGACCATAAGTGGAAACTTCTGTTATGTCAGAACAGTACAGTTGTACCCAGGTTTTTAAAAATCATCATGATCATCATCATCATGACCCTCCTTTCTCTCTATCAATGTATGACATATAACTTACAAACAATGGAGGGAAAAGTAAGAAAGGGGGAGAATTATCAACAGCATGTGCAGAGAAATGGATCGCACTCATTCATAAATCATCCAGGCTCCTAATTCTAATTCCATCTCGCAAGCCTAACGACTGGAACATACTTTTAACGAAATATTTCTTTATACGTATAAACTATACATGCACTTCACACAAACCTGCCAGATAAGAGTAATGCCACTAACTATCGAGTTAAGAAGGAGTGCCAAACCCTTGTCATGTGCCTCTCCATACATTCTTCTGCCAACCAACTTAATCCCCTGCCAGTTGCCTGACCTCAAATTCCACACCTCTTTCTGGAACACTCACTCACCATATCCATCCACCTTCCTCCTAGTCAACCACATCTCCTTCCACCTTCCAGTTCATTCACATATATCCTGTACTAACTTTACCACCCTATCTATAATCTCCATATCATCACACCAACTAAGCACAATCTCTTCTACCCATTTTGAACAAAACACCTTATTCCACATCATTCAAGAAACATTCTTTTTTCTTTTATCCTATACATTCCAAACTCCATTCACATTCCTCAAAAGACCCATATCCATTGATTTTACACCTGACTATCCATTTTCATGCTGTATCAAAGTCTCACACTAGTAAGTTAACGTGGGCACTAACATACCTTCATACAATCCACTTGTAGTCTCCATACCCAGACTTCAATTTCATATTAAAGTTGTCATGGCACCAGGTACCTTTTCATTCCTAAGACACTCCACTCAATTCTCCCAGACACTCCACTCAACTCTCTCTCAGAAAATTTTTCTCCCTTTTCTGTTACTGCACTGAGGTGCATAACACAATAGGTTGCCTTCTCATTCTCAGAAACCGTCATTTTACTTATGTCATCATTTATTTTCAAACCATGTACATCTATGAACCAGCCCACAAAGAGCTTGTTCACCATCAGCAAGCAACACAGCAGACATGTCTGCATTATCCTTTCACTATATAAGTTCTCCCCTAAATGAATATAACTGTCTTATAAGAGCAACAGCAAATTAAGAAAAATCTTACTGTATTGGGTATATACAGTAGCTTTACAAGTAATTAAAAGCCACAGCCACTTCCTTACCTTGTTGGTCTGGTTGAAGAATGGGACAGGTGTGACATTCCTGCAGTTGCGCTTGAGCTTGGTGACATGTGTTGAGTCTATGAGGTTGTAAGTTACTTCACATTCTCCTGATGTATCCACTTCTGTCTGCTGCACATTTTTCACCTGGTGCTGTTGTGGGGACAATAATAATAACAATGGTACAGTACTGATATATTAGAACCTTAGTACTATAAAGATGGAAGGAGTTTCTGTTGAACAGGTCCATATCAAATGTCTAAAATGTGTGTAAGTACTGTAATAGGCCTATACTGATAGACTGGAAATTTGTAGCTGATGTCTGTATTACAGTTCTGTACTGTACCAACATGCCACTCTAATTATAAACATTTTAAAGAAATCATATACAGTACTAGAAAGTACATGTACTTTCAGAAATGTGCTTTCAGTTACTCAAACATGAACAACATGACAGATATGGCGTAATGTACTGTAATCACAAATGTTACACTATTAAGCTCTCTTCCCTTTGGTCTAAAACTGCCAACTCTTCATCTTGAATGCTGAGTTGTAACAATCAACTTACACTAGACAATGATACTAGTTTATCAAGAAGTGCTACTGAACCGATGCTGAGCCAAAGTATTGCCATTTTCTGGCTTTCAGCCAGGTAGAATAAGATGCAAAAGGACGAACATCTGCGCCAAGTGAAGGTGAAATGCATACGCCAGACTCAACTTCAATACAGCTGAGTACACTGCCTATAAATGGACATACTGAAAGAGCAATCATCTCATGAAATACTGATAAGAATAAATAATTTTAATGGTAACTACCTGGAAAAGACTGGAGATACCCTTCATAACATTGATGACTGAGAGCTCTCCACCTTCAATGTGGTAGACATTACCAATAACACCATTATTCCAGTGGAAGAAAAGAGGGTGCAGCTTGTAGCTCTCCAGTCGTGATCCTTTGTTCATGAACCCTTCTGGAGATGGACCTTGTCGTGCCTTCACAGAAAGTTTGGGGGTTACAACCTGCAAGACAAAGGATGATTATACCTAACAGAGCAAGAGTATGAACTAGCACAAGTTACTCATACTGACTAGAGACTATACATAGCAAACAATATATGAGATCTGTCCAAAACGAAACCAAACTTTTTAAACAGCACATCAACTAGCTAGCGTAACATGACAGTGATGGGGGTGCTGTGTAGTGGCAACTTTGAGCTTTAGTCTAACACTAGTTGCATCTTGCAAAGTTACTTGGGCATTGAGGTACATGTGCTTGAGTGAACCTGTGTTCGGTGCACTTCGCAATTTGTTGCAAGTTGAACAATGACGGATCTCGAAAGGCAACATGTTCGCATGAAATTCTGTTTCATAACAGGTGATGAAATGTGGATGTATGGCTACAATGTTGAAACAAAAAGGCAGTTGTTGCAAAGGGTTGGAACATCGTCACTGCGACAAAAAAAAGTATGTCAGAGTCACTCAAATGTGAAAGTGATGCTGACTTTTTTTTATTAGAAGGGCACTGCTCATTATGAGTTTGTTCCACATGGTCAGGCAGTCAATAAAGGGTTTGACTTGGACGTCCTGAAGATTTTCAGGGAGGCAGTGTGAAGAAAGAGGCCTGAGGCATGGACAAACAACCTGGATGCTGCACCATGACAATGCACTTGATCACACGTCCCTCTTTATCCGTGACTTTTTGGCGAAACACGAGATGACTATCGTCCCCCAGCCACCCTACTCTCTGGATTTGGGCCTGTGGACTTTATGTTCCCAAAGTTGAAATCCACCCTCAAAGGTTGCCAACTTCAGACAACAAAAAGACAGAAGAAAATTAGCCAAGTGCACTAAACACACATTCACACAAGTGCATATACCTCAATGAATAAGTGACATGCTGTGATGCAGCTAGTGTCAGACAAAAGCTCAAAGTCGCAAATACACAGTGCTCCTGTCGCTATCACAATATGCCTGTCAATTGGCGTGCTATTTAACCTGTACAATCCCGCCACCGGCATCGTGCCGACAGTACAAAACATCTCGATTAATCCCAGCGACGTGATGGTGCCGACAGCAAAATTCGAGCACTGTAGCACTTCTCAAACTGCTTTAATCTAGCTAATTTTTTGCTAAGGAGTAGCTTAGTGTATTGGCAACACTGTG
Source organism: Coenobita brevimanus (assembly GCF_032717465.1). NCBI lineage: Eukaryota > Metazoa > Arthropoda > Malacostraca > Decapoda > Coenobitidae > Coenobita > Coenobita brevimanus. Next base: position 10,580,439 of record NC_137050.1, on the reverse strand, counting down.
TCCAAGCAGTTGTAGTACTGAGTTTGGTTCTGCATGGGTGTGGAACATCAGTGTGCCACTGTCCGTCATAGCATCAGAAAGTCGCGAAAATCATGCCATTTTTCCGTCTCATTGGGCTGGGAGAGGCTGTTGAAATTGTCACATGGACTTTTCTGTCCCTTCATTTAGTGATTCTTTCAGTAGAGAAAGACCTGGATGCCTCTTCTGGGGAGGAATATAAGCCAGTGGAGGACACTGAGAAAAAGGAATCCCCCATTCTCCCCCCCCCCCATTCTCTCTCATCCTGCCCAGCTGGGTGAGAAAACGTTGCTCACGGCTTGGGAAACTGGGCTAAAAACACGACGGACAGCCATCCTGCTCTTATTTCTCCTATAAGGAATACTTTTTCTGGCTTTTCCTTGACTTATATGTCCTATTGGATTGTTTTATGCAATAAAATTTTTTTCCGTTTTTGGTCCGGGATTAGGTGGGTATAAAATTGTAAAAATGCCCGGGATGGTACGGGTTAAAAAGTTTGATTTCTTTTTGAACAGGCATTGCTTAACAAAGCTTACAAAGATACTGTAATATTATTCTGATTATGGAAATAAGGTCAGAATCATCCTCTGAATATAAAGTCAAATCAGCCAGTATTGGACACTACTGTGACTGTGTACATATGGTGTCACAATACCCATAGGTCTATATCATCATCATCATCATCATTATCTTCATCACCATCATCCATTTCTCAACCTACAGATGGGGTGATGTAGGGTCCAGAAAAAAGTAAAGAGAAATAAACACAGGAAACACAGCATCAGAGTAAACTCACTGTAAGTTGAAGGAGTTGCTCATGGGTGTTTGTGGGGTGCTGCCAAACTGGAGTGACCTCTGCTGTTAACTCAACCCTAAATCCCACGTCTCTCGGTGTGGACACTGGCACTTGTTGTGGTTCATTTAGCAGAACTGATGTCTCATACCCGTATATATACAATGTCCCAACCTCAAACTGTCGAGAATAGGCTGACAAACAAAACAGTCCATTAAAAACAATACCAGTGATGGCTAAAACGGACCATTATCATAATAATGGCAATAAAACTGCAAAGTATCATTTCTTTTTTCACAGAATATTCTTTCAGATACCTCAGAACATGTACAGGTAAGGGATTAACACTCAATTCAACTGGTATGGACACATTTATATTCCAGTTTCAGTACGTTACCAATATAATTGCTGGGAACAGGACTCATGGTCTATATTATTTTCTTGATTTACAGCACACATTACAGCTACCTTATAGAGTACTGGGTAATAAATATGACCAACTGTATCATCCATAATATCACACTCATGACTACAGTACAGTGCTGTACTATGGAGAAGATGGAGAATAGGAGACTGACTAGGAGAGCTTATGTAAGGTGGAATAGGAGAGGAGAAGAGGGAAACCATGGGTGTGATGGTGGGATGGAGTGGAGAGATATATGAGGGAGGAGAGTGTGACCTGGAGGGTAGCAGCCAAATAGCGGAGGACAGCACTGTGGAGGCAATTTGTTTGTGGCCACCCCTTATGGGATTAAGGCATCTGGGAAGACATACATACATACATATACTATATATATATATATATATATATATATATATATATATATATATATATATATATATGTAAACTCCGTAATATCCAGACACCCATTTCCTGGACACCCCAATTTCCAGACATTTTGGGCCTGGGCCTTCGGCCCCCCCCCCCCCAAAAAAAAATCCCACCCGTAATTTGAAATTTGCACATGGCACCGAACAGCTGTGTTTATGCACGGCCCCTCCACCCTTTCCTTCCTCCCCCCACCCCAGTTACCGCCTAACTAGCATCGTGAGTAGATGCTCATCGCAATGGATGCCGCACATGCTATTTTTGTGAATAAACAGTGAATAAACAGCAATACCTCACCACTAGGCCACATGGGAATTTACAGTACAGTATTTTGCAGTGTTAAGAAATTAGAATTTAAAGTGCAAAAGATTGAGTATGGAGTGCAAACTGGCGGTTGAAACTGGCGTGGTGCAATGAAGAACAGAATGTGCAGTGTTAAACAATTATAACTCACAGTGCAAAGAACTAAGTGCAGCAAAACACTGGATTACTGTACATGCTTCAAGTGCATTTTCATCACTGCCAGACCCTTAAAGGAGGTGGCCACAGATGTGCTGTAAGTACCCTGTACACTGCTAAATATTTTCCATACTCACTTCTAATTCCTCATTCTCTGATTCCTTTTCATTTATTTCATGCTTTACAGCTACCATAAATTGACTTCCACAAGGTATCAAAAAAACACAGAAATCATAGTATATCACAATGTTTGTTCATGAAATGCCATTCATTAATATGAAATCATGTTTCCTTGTTTTTCATGACCAGTTGGATGCATTTTGGCACGGAATCAATTAGATCTCTAAAGTAATCTATGGATATTTCTTTGCACCAAACATTTGTCAGTTCAGTCTTGAGGTTGTCCAGACTGGGTGTCTACTTCTCTGCAATGATTTTCTTCATCTTTGCCCAGCAGTTTTGTATCGGATTTAGATCCGAACTGTCGCCAGGCCAGTCGAGGACCTCAATCCGATTATTCTGAAGCCATTTTGTCACCTTTCTTGACTTGTGACATGGAGCTGAATAGTGTATGAAAAAGTCGCACCCATGAGTAGCAAAAAAGTTTAACAAACAATCTTTCAGAACTTGAATGTACCGGCCACCATTCAACATCAAGTTCTTAGGAAGAAAGCAGAGGCCTCCCCTTTCCATTTCACCTGAGGAACATCCCCATACCATTACTGATTGTGGGTACTGAACAGTCGGCACCATGTAAGCAGGGTCACATCGACTACAGGAGGCAGGGCGACGAACCTTGGCAGAACACACATGGAACACTTGAAATGTGCTTTCATCGGAAAAAATAATTTTCTTCACTCATCCGATGTCCAGTGTGCATACTTCTTGGCATACTGAATGTGCTGCTTCTTCATGCAGTCAGTGAGAAGCGGTTTCTTGGCTGCGGTGTGGCTTGGCAAACCCAGCTCCTTCTGCATGCAGTGTTGGATAGTTCGAAATGAGATGTCTTGTAACAGCTGGGGATGCATACTCTTCAATTCTGCTGCTGTCAGTCAAGGATTCTTGATTACTTCCCTCTTCAGAAGCGTATTTGTACCTCTGGAAGTCGTCCTCTTCTTTCCACCGCCATGATTGCCTCTGGTACGACATCAGGTGGCAGGCCACGCGCTGCAGCAAGAATCTTCATGACAGTCGACTTTGCGAGTCAAGTACGTTCACAAATTTTATTATCCTGCTTCCATGCAATGATACGGACCCTCTCATCCCTTGAGCAGTACGGTACTTTCCAGGCATGACAACTCAACTCTAGCAAAATAACAGGGCAAACAGTAATGCATAAAAAAAAAAATGGAGGTGCAAGCTCGGAGCGACGGGAACACATACTCCCACTCTCGCTTCTGGGCAAACACTGACGTGCTGAGTGTTTCATCACCTCCCACCAACACCAGAGGAGTTGCCAGTTACTTCGTGCCCAAAAAATTCACCTGGTAGAGGTGGAAACACAAAGAAAAGACAGACAACTCTCCCATAGCAATTCTGTGTGTAGGTCCTAAGTCAATTTGTGGTGGGTGTATTTCCATTATTGGTCTGAACAGGGTTTTAAATAGGTGCTATGCATGTCTGGTAGGGAGTTATGTAGTGTTTTTCTGAGTTAGGCTGGGATAGGGTCCATAACTACCAGTCCAGAAGGCAGGGGCCCAATATCTAGATGGGCCCAATTTCTGGACATGCATTTGGCTCTATTACGTTGGATATTGGGAAGATTACTGTATATCTATCTATCTATCCATCCATCATCCAATCCTACACTGCACCACGAGGGGCGTAGAAGCCCTGGGATAAGCAGTTGGTCCCGACATTTAAGATGAGAATGACCAGCCTCACTCATCCCTGAGTGGCATTACATGAGCAATCAACCCCAACCACCCCTTGGATATAAACCTTCACTGGCTCAATCCAATTGGAGTGCAATAATTACCCACTAAACCACCAGGCACCAAAACTTGGTTATACGGTTACCACCCAGTGTAGTAAATGGTTTCCTGGTGTACAGGAAACCATTTGGCTTGTCACTCAGGCAGAAGGAAGAGGAAAGAATGAAGGAAAGAAAGTCAGAAGAGGGAGAGTAAAATCACCCACAGGCAGAAGGACAAGGAAAGAATGAAGGAAAGAAAGACAGAAGAGGATGGAAGGAAAGAAGGATGGAGGAGAGGAAAGGGTAGACACCCGACAGCAGCACTACATTGAGTGAGTGGATGGTGAGCGCCCCCACCTACCACAAATATATATATATGTACAGGAAACCATTTTGCTTGTCACTCAGTGTAGAGTCACCCACAGGCAGAAGGAAGAGGAAAGAATGAAGGAAAGAATGACAGAAGAGGCAGCAGGGCTCTTGTTTGGCGAGCCACAGCTCGCAAATGCGAGTATTTTTTCCCTTCAGCAAACAAATTTTACACACAAGTTGCCTTTTGGCGAAGAGAAAATACATCCACTTCAAAACCCAGTAAACTATAAAATAAGTAAATCTCAAACGAACAAAAAAAGCACGTTGTGATCGATTATTCAGTCTTTCCTTGTTGCCACTGTGAATGTTTAAATCCCCATTATATGATTCTAATCATCACAATGTGTAAATAAATAAATATATTTTTTGCTCGTATAATATTTCATCTTGTCAGTGTGGCTACTGAAAATTTATTTGGCTTGTAAATCTGAAACCTTAGGAGCCACATGGCTCGCAACCATCGGCAGATAAAAAGAACCCTGGGCAGTGTAAAGTTACCCATAGGCAGAAGGACAGGGAAAGAATGAAGAAAAGAAAGACAGAAGAGGATGGAAGGAAAGATGGATGGAGGAGAGGAAAGGGCAGTCACCCGACAGCAGCACTACATCCAGTGAGTGGATGATGAGTGCCCCCACCTACCACAAATATATGCAGTGTATATATATATATATATATATATATATGGCCGAACAAATAATGGCTCAAAATGTTGTTGGTTTCATTCCTGAAAGAAACTGCACATAATGGTGCTTGCTGGGGAAAGAAATGAAAACAGTACATTGTAATACAGCACTGATAATCTTCAAAGCACTGTACTGTACAGCAAATGTACAGTATTTGTAATATGATAATAATTATATTAACTCCAACACTCCAAAACATAGTGTACTCTATAATCATATTCAAATACAAAGTCAGTATGAAATACTGTATTAATGTGCTTTTTTGCTGGCTTCCTGATTTTAGTTTTTTTCTTTTTTTGCATAAAAATAAATAAGATCACAAAGGTTCTGACTAAAAGGACTAAAAGGTACGCTTCACACTATCACTCAAGATGTAATCCATTATCAAAACACTGCACCTTACACCCACAACCATTTGTAAATGGCTATCAACCTAGCCTATCAGCCCCATAAACTATAAACCTTCATGATCAAATTGGTATAAAATGTTCACAATCACCAATCTTCCAGTAGACCAAAATGTCTCCTTTTTCTACCACAACATCCTGCAAAATTGATCACAGGTTACAACCTTCAAGGATGAGTCATCTCTGTAAGTGCTGCATTTCATTGCCATTTTTTGTTGCAACTCAGCAGTTCTTTAGCTTTTTAAGGTTGTGTCCCCTTTAAACCCTTCCTGAGCTGCAGACCTCACATAACGCACAATGAAGGTCTGCAGGGGCCAAGTTGCAAGCCTCTATGAGGTACAATTTACATAGGTTATACAACAATGACTCAGGGGAGGTAAACTACCTTACAAAGAATCAGCCTGGCAGAGGTTAGCAGTTGGTATTCATCCATGCCCTTCCCCCTCACCCCTGACACAGTCATTCCTTATTTAGATCCTATACTTTCAGCTACCATATATTCGATTATTCTATACGTGGAAAATAAAAACAAAAAAATGTACCCCTCATTCACACGATATGCCATGAAATAATATTCTAAATTCTTTCAGAAGTGGCTATAAATTTTTTCAAAAGAATTAAACATTATAAATCCCACTCATGATATCAACACTACCACATGGTCATGAACACCACCACATGGCCATAAACACCATTACAAATGCCATAAGCACTACTACATAGCCATAAAAACTATCACATAACCATAAACTTCACAACACAGCCGTAACAATATCACAGGGTCATAAACAGTCATATGCACTCTCATATAAAAGATCACCACATGACCAGTCACATCACCAAACAGCCATAAAAACCATCACATGACCATAACCACCACAAGGCCATAAACACCTACTGTATTGTTATAAACACCATCACATGATCATACACTATATTATCGTACATTAAAAAGTCATAAATACCAGTCATGAAAACCTCAAGCGTGTTTATACTTCCCTTTTGATTTGTCAAATTTCCATCTCATGAGAATGAGTAGCTTCTTTTCAGTTGATATAATCTGTTATCACCCAACTATCTGAACGCTATACTGTCCTGTGCTTAAAAATATTTCAACAGAAGAAAGAGTGTGAAAGAAAGACAATGTAGGCTATACATGCAAACAAAATGGGCACTGGCACCAAAATAATTAAAATTTGGAGATTTATGAAAAACAGAGAATTTGGGTACCAATCTTTGTCTTAACTGGGAAATGGGAACCAAGTCTGACTACAGCACAACTTACAAAGGTCAAACTTAGAATAATTGGGGTGTTGTTCATAATCTGCTCCAGACTCCTAGGGATTATATCTTTCTCTGAGACACCAGCAAGAAAGAACAACCAGGGAAGTGACCAGACAACAGACAGGATAGAAACTTACCCATACATCCTGAGTAAAAAGAAAAGCATGCCTCAAAGGATGGAGTAGAGATAAAAAGTTGCTCTTGTGCTACCTCACTCTGTCTGATCAAGAAGGCCCATCAACTGCAGGCATGCATCTGCCCCTGCAGGGCCATCCTGCGCAATGAACCGATGTTCCCATGAAGATGACAGCACCTCACCATGGTGAGGGGTGAGGGATTAATGTGGAGAGGTTTGGTTTCTGAGTGGACACTGCATTTGCATCTCTTTGCTCCATTAACAGGGGCACCATAGTAGACTCCGCGTTACCCCGCTATTTGGCTAAATGGTTGACACCCACCATTATAAATGGCTTCCTTAGTTACAGGAAACTATTTGGCTTGTCACTGTCTAGAGCAACCTGACATGGAAAGAGTACTAAATGGTGACTGGAAGAATGAGAGAACTAAGACAGGCGAAGGAGACACACAAAAAAGCAATGATAGACATGAAGGAAGAAGTAGGGAGCACTACATCGAGTGAGTGGATGCAGCGCACCCCTATCTACCACCAAGAGACAAACCGTAAAAAATGAATATCAATGAAAAGGTTGTCATGAAAAAAACTTGCCTGTTTTGAGCAATCTTCAAATTTCCTGTGGGTTCTCACATCTCAGTTGGATATTAGAGTCTCACATGGTTATGACACTGTAAGGGAATTAATGACCACCACTGTACACTTCCTTCAAAATATTTCTGTATCATTTATCATTTCATGACTGATAAGCATTGATCAGCTGGGACTGAATGCAGGCAACTACAGATATAACAAAAACCACCACCAACACTACCATTATAATCATCACCATCACAGTCATGATCATCACCACTACCACCAAAACTATCACCATAACCATGCATCAAAATCACTAAAATAATAACCAATACATGCATCATCAACACTGCTACCACCACCACCACCACCACCAGCATTATCACAAGCACTCTAAAACAATCACCTTAATGATCACCACAATCATCTAATCGTACATTACCAACAAAACCATCCCTACAGCCACTAATACCAAAACCACCATAACATAACCATCCTCACAAAACCAAACCAATCAATTGAACCATCATAGCTAATCACCACACACACAACCACCATCACCACCTCCTTAAACTTCAACACCATAACCAACAAAGCTGTACCAAAGCCACATGACAACCATTATTACCACCCATCAAAATCACCAAAGCTTCACCATCACTGCCACCTTCTATAACAAATCACACCAGCAAGATCATGACCATGACGACTAGCATACTTACAAAACCATCATAATGCTAAAACAAACCATTATCACAGCCATTTCACCATAACTGTCATCACCATTGGTGGTATCTGATGATATACCATCAACTGCACCACCAAAACCATCATCAATCCTTCATTATGTTAATCATTTACCACCACCACCACAATCATAACCATCAATGTTATTAGGTACCACTACAACTTCCACCACTAACCAAGCAATGAGAAATAAGAACGCACCTGGGTATGATGAAAGAAGCACGAAGGCATGGGCGGGTGCAAGGGCACACTGGAGGGCACCCCACAACACCCAGCCTAGCCCGCCCACGCCCACGGTGAGGGCGGCTGTCACCCGGCAGTGTACCATGAGCAGAAGAGCAGTCAGGGCACCCACCAACAACATGTCAGTTCCAGTTCACAATATTTTAACCAGTATCTTAATTACTTCGTTCATCACTGTGTGTTTACTGACTTTCTGGGCTAGCTTTTGCTTTACCTTCCACTTTTTTATCTTTTTTTCTACGTATCTTTCACCATGCATTTAATAACAAACGTCATGTCTTCTTTACACCTCTTTTCAAGATTACTCCAATTTTTTTTTTCTTTGGTTCAATTTATTTCCACACCTTTTTCCCTAGCCTACTTATTCTCTCCCCCACACTTCCTTATTTTCACATTTCTCTTCCTCCAAGCTGTAATCTCTGCAGCTGGTTTGGCTATCCTTAATCCATTCTTTCCTGCTACACTTGTTCATTACCTCTGTTTATCTTTCTTCACAACTGTCCACATTTTCTTCTTTTATGACCACCTTTCCTACCTCTTGCCGTACTTTCCTAACTTCCGATTACTTTTCCCAACCTTTAGTCGTTTTTCCCACTTCATGCTAAGCTTCCTTCACATCAGCAGCCGACTTTTTCTTCATTTCTGGTCACTTTCCTTCCTTCGTGGCCATTTCCCCGCAAGTTTAACTTTTCTCCCCACTTCTACCCACTTTCTCCTTATTACTGGCCAGTCCTTCCTCTCGGCTGGCCACTTTTCCTTCATTCAGGGCCAGTTATCCTGAAGTCTTCCTGCAGTTTTCCCAACGCACCATTCCTCATTCTACTCACATATTTTCCTCACTTCCTTCGAAATTTCATACTTTCTTCACACCCTTTTTCCCACTTACGAACACACCAATTATTATCTTCCCCTACTTCTGATCCTTACGGCCACGATTCTTCTAGCCATTACCATGTGATCCAGCCACACTTCACTGTCAAGGCCGCTTTTCTTGTTATGACTTCTCGTAACAGCAGCCAGCTTCTCCGCTTCTGGTGGCCACTCACACCTGGTCGGTTTTCCTCATGGTCAGTGTCTCCTCGAAATGTTAATCACTATATTGACCTTCATCATCTCAACACGGATTCAGAGTTTATCACAAGCATCGCTAGTTCTCTACAGTACACAACTTGTCATTAAATTTTAACTTTCTGCAAATACGATAATGTAGCTGAAAAACGAGCAAAAACATTACCTGAACTGTGAAAAAATTAACTGTAGCTGAAATGTCATCCTTCAGGTAAGTGAGGCTTGTAGCCTGGCCCGCCTCAACAGGTACGGTCAGCTATTTAAGACGTGATGACAGCATTCATAAATATTAAAATAACACCTTGTGGTTCCAACTTCCTGGGGCAGCATGGACGGTGTACTGAGAGCATAAAATGTTTCCCGTTAACAGCACATATCCTACAAGTATGTATTACATCATAACAGTAAATCTCGTCCTTCAGGTACTTAACTGAGGTTACATGTCACCAGCAGCACTGTATTCTAATACTATATATATATATATATATATATATATAGATAGATAGATAGATAGATAGAAAGATAGACAGACAGCCAGATACTGATATAGCTAGATACATAGATGGACCGATAACCATCAACCCGAATGGAAACTGTTCCCTCCCGAGCCACCCTTCAGTCCCTTATTCGACTAGATCTACTCTCTCGCGCAGACCCTTACCCTCTCCTCTCCTTTCCCTCCAGTGATAATTATATGCTGTCAGATTCGCCATGACAGTCTTACACCGAAACTTTTTCCATTCCAATCAACACACACACACACTTGTTTCACAGTCCTTTAGCAATACCAACTAAAACCGGGTACCTAGATATCAAATCATATCATCTGAATTACCATTTGAGACTAGGTACGGAATGTGGTTTTTGCATTCGTTATATATATACGTTACAATAGAGAAAAACTTGATATCAGCACTGTCCTCAAGCCTTTCCGCTGGTTACAGTAAAAAATATCTTAAACTCTAGATTTTTCGTACGTTACCGGCACATTAAAAATTGTCTTAAGTTCCATGTTATCCTCTCCGCAAGTTATATTGAAAAAAAATAAAAAAGAAGTTGCATGCACTCCTCTCCGTAAATTACAGTACACTATATCTTAATTGCATTATCACCTTTATCCTCTGTTACCACAATACATCAATGTAATCTAAACCTTCCAATAAATTAGATTAAAAACTGCCTCAAGTTCTCGTCAACTTTTCTCGTAAATTACAATAAATTCACAATAAGAAACATGTAGATGACAGGTGGCATGAAAGGCGGTTGGGGCAGTGACGGTGGTGGTGGAGGGCAAGGATGACAGACGAGGCCCTCATCTAGTTATGTAACGATTCAGCATATGAGCAAAGATTTCCTACCCACCCCAGCATCACACGTTTGCTAACACACTCATTCACTCAGTCACCTTCACTCTGTATCACTCTCTTTTCTGTCTTTACCCATTCAGGACCACCAAATGCTTTTACTTGGCTACATACAATCTGTTGAGGAGCTATACTCTCTTTAACTTGTCAGTAGAATTACCATCCCACCATCTTGAATGCTGAACTGTAACGAAGGATTAACCTAGAATATGATGCTCGTCATGAAGCAGTGCTTTGAAAAGGATGTTGTGCCGTTGCACTGCCTATTCCTGCCATTGCGCTACGTAAAATGAGCAGTAAAAGGACCAAAATGTGGCTTAAATTAAGGTGCAGGAATTATAGTGGACAGGAAGAAGAAAAAGTGCCATCGCGTTCCTAGGGTTACTTATATTCACTGTACAATCATCTACTTCATTTTTATATTCACCCTCACTCATCTCTGTTCAATAAAAAACTTTCGATCTTATTCTATCTGCACTCAACTTTACTTTTTATCTTATTCTATTTGCACTCATCTTTACTTTTTATAATGAAACTTCATTTTTATCCTCAACTTCATTCTCAAACCTTTACCTTCAATGTCTTTCATTCTACTACCTTACTTTCTTCCATCTTCACTTTTACCTACACATCACTACCTATGCCTATCCTCAGCTCCACTCACATTAACTAGAATCTTCTCTCTTGCTTTGACCCTCATGCTATCACCATTTTGACTTTCCTCTTTCCCTTTCACATTTAGGCTACGCCTTTCGCTTCATCTTCATTCTCTTAGCTTTATTCTTTCCTTCACTCTCTTTTTTATTGACTATAATTTTTATTTCTCTGGCTGCAAGGATTTCTCGTTACCCGATAATTCGGTCTGGCGTCAGCAAAAAGTAAAATATCTCTGAATGAGAGAGATAATTGTCCCAATCTTTAAGTAAACTTGAAATTCAATACAGCTCTTGAAAACACTGACAAGCTTCAATGCTACAATTATGTCGCTACAGTACAGTACTAACCAAACGATTTCCTTCAGCTGAGAGCACGTCGCATGTGCCTGCGTTACAATAAGGTACAGTACAGTAAAATAATCCTGGCAGGACCAGCCCTCACTAATGAGGATGTGGAGTTAATTCAACTTGAAAACTACTAAAATCCTTGAAAACTTACATGCTACTGATTACGAGTTCCCTGAAACACGTGTCGGGACAAAAATTTATTCCCTGTCTGTTTCCCCAAAGAGTCTCACAGAAATGAAGAAGCTCAATGGCAAAACCGGTGAAGAATAAAGGTTTATCCCTCACTATGTTTCTCTGTATCACACTATCAGACTAGTGACAATTCTAGAAGTCTCTTTCTTCTGTATCAAGCCAGCACCCGTCTTCCAGTGCTGGGGTTAATTAAACCTCAAAACAAGTATAATGCATAAAAATAGTACACTGAATACTAAAAAATACTACCAAACAGTAAATATTACACACACACACACACACACACACACACACACACTTGCAAAAGTAAACTAAAATGTTGTGTACTAAAAACACTTACAAAACATACAATACTAAAAGCATGGAAATCCTCACACTCACACACACACACACACACACACACACACACACACACACACACACACACACACACAAAATGCTACGGGTGCCCTAGTACTGTGTCAAGGTACTGAAGGCAGGACCCGTCTCCACTAATAAGGATGTGACAGTCCCCACCTCCATCCTTATTATCCGAGCCGGGGACGGCCAGGGGGTAGGGCATGAGAGATGGGGGGCTGGGGTAGGGAGAGGGAAGGGAGACGGTAAGGAGAGGAAACAGCGTGAGGGATGCTGGGGGTGGGGTAGGGATAGGGAGGGATGGGATGGGTAAGAAAGGGATGGAACAAAAAAAAGAGATGAAGGATGGTCGGGAAGACGCAGAGATGGGCAGGGGATGGAAGACAGTGGGGAGGGGCAGGAAAGGAAGACGATACGGAGAGGAGAGGATACGAGAGATGCGGGGTGATGGGCAAAGAAGGGAGAAGATACAAGAGAGATGAGAGGGAGCAGGGTAGGGAGGGGTAGGGAAGGGATTGGGGGAAGAGATGTGAGAGAGAAAAAGAAGGGGGAAACAGAAGGGGATAGATGAATAAAAAACAAAACAAGAACAAGAGAGCCAATGAAGACGAGGGATGCTAAATATAAACATAGTAAGGACAGAAACAGACAGGGTGAAGGTGTGGGTTAAGGTGGGAGGTGGGGTGTGGGAGTAAGAACAGTTACCTGGGTTCATCCTTTAACGGGTCTTGCCACACCTCTCACCTGTCGGCTACATTCCCATCTCTTCATCCTTAATCTTTCACCTTTATTAATATCCTTTTTCTTCTCAGCATACACAGGACCTTTCAATGAACCCTTTTAGCTCCTCTGTTACAAGGTTTCCCCCAGCCGGATAAAGATAATTAAGTCGCCTAGTAGTTACCAGAGTAAAAGATGCCATAGCAGAATTTGTGATTTTCCACCTTTCCCCCTCACATATCCATAATCTTTTCCTTTCATCAATATTCTCCCTCCTTCTTCACACTCATACTTTTATTGCTAATTATATTAATTTAACTCCTCGGTATTTTCAATGTTTTTACTTTTTCTATATATTAAGTTTCAATCAGACATACGGCATTAATTCTCATCGCTATCCCTCTCCTCTTATTCTTCCATCCATGCCTTTTTTTTTTTACCTAATTCTCTCTCTCTCTCTCTCTCTCTCTCTCTCTCTCTCTCATCAATTCTACCACTCTCGTTTCTCCTCTTCCATCACACCTTTTTAAAACCGTCACTCTCACTTACCCTTCACGTCATTTTCCCTCCTTCCTCCCCCCCCCTCTCTCTTACACACACACACACACACACACACACACACACACACACACACACACACACACACACAAAGAATAAAATGACAAAGTGACAAAAAAAAAAAATCCATAAACGAACATAACTGATGCTAGGGAAAAACATCAGGGTGGAAAACAGGAAATGCGACAAAGATGAAGAAGTCAGTATTAGGGCATCGGCATTCTCCAGTCCTTTCCTCACATCCCGCATTCCATTCCTCTGTCATCTTCTACACTTTCTCTTCCTTTTCTTTCTTGTTTCACCCCTGACTCATCTTCTACTCTCACTCACATCATTCGCAATCAATTTCTCACTTCACTCCTCACTCATCTTCTATACTCACTCGTAACTCCTGCAACTCTCCCACCTACAATCACTCTTTCTTACTCATTCCAGTTCTTACTCACTTCCAACCCTAACTTTCTTATCAAAGCCACTCCTCACCCATCTTATACACTTACGTTTCCGTTCTCACTTCCTCCTCATTCCACAACCAATCAATTTTCAACACTTACTCATTTCTTTCTACCCTCTTAACTGAATCCCACTTCAGAAAGACATTACATTTTTCTAGGTAAGACTCATAGGGGCTAGACTCCCTGCCTCTTTGCCCTGTCAGTTAAAAAGTTCCCTCCGACTGTCACTGGGATTGCCATAATTCACTAAGCATTTACTGTACCGCTTTCACTTGTCAGCGTGTATCATATTAGAGAGCATTTTCTTCAACAGATAAAAAGAATATACTTAAGTGTTTCAAGGGGCCTAGTGTTCGAAGAGATATACTGTATGTCATCCCGATATCTTCGTCAGGTAGTTCAAGTAGCAACTGGCAGAGTCGTAGTACGTACCATTTGATTTTAAGCTAAAGTCTCTGCTTTCCAAACTGTCTGGGCACACCACTGCCTACCTGTTATTTTTTATAATCACATTTCCTCACATACTACAGTTCCATTATTCTCTCTCTCTCTCTCTCTCTCTCTCTCTCTCTCTCTCTCCTACAATTATCCCATTTCTCAAACCTGTCCATTAACCGTTCCTCTTCTCCCCTTTCTCTCACCCATACCTACTCTCTCCTCCTTTCAACCCTCTCTCATATTTCATTTTTTCTTTCTTCCCTTTTATTTCTTATTTCCTTCAACGTTTGCACCCGAGACTCTTCCCTCTCGTCCAAGAAAAAAGAGAACGGCTTAGGGCAATGCCTAGCGACTATACGTGGGTTATTATGGTAGTCGATGCTCACTAAATCTGAACCTTCTAGAACAAGACCCGCAATAGTTGGTTAACCCTCTCGTGGTCCAAACAACTGTGTATTCTAGCCAACGTTGGGTAATTTTAGTCATATGAGAGAGAATTATATGATAGTGAGTAAATACTGTCACCACTAACCCTCCCCAGGTCGGAAAAACTAGCATTCTATTCCAGCTAACGCCAGATGTCATTCTGATGAGAGTGAGTCCCAGCAGCCTGAGAGTTTTAACATCCACTTCATCTGTACTGCTCTGCTCCTCCAGCCTATTACATGTTATCCTGGCATGGTACTGCCTCATGCACCTCACCATCACAACACACACCATCCTTCAACATAACTTTAACAAAAGATCTCTGGGAATGCCCGGCTGAAATGGCCGGTTTCCAGTGGTCCAAGGGGTTCACGTCCAGATAAGCAGCAACAACAACAGCTACACCATCACCACCACCACCACCACCACCAAGAACAACAACAACAACAACATTACCCCAGTTTCGCTCTCTTGAACTTCTTACCCACACATCTGTTACTTCTTCGCCCACCACAAATTAGTAAGCAAAAGTTCCCACTGCAAGTCGCCCAACGTTAACTACCGCCTTGCCTCTTCCTCTTCTTCCACTTCTGCTTCACCCTCCCTCTCTCCCCTTCCCTCTCCCCAAATCAACAAAATAATCCGGTTTCTCCTCCTTTTATACTTTCCTCGTTTGTTTCTACATCATCCTCATCAGCCTGAAACAGTCCACAGCAGCACAAAGGCCTTTCCGATCACTTTCCACTTAGACTATACTCCATTTCACTGAGTCTGGCACCATCAGTGATGTCTTCAACACCTGTAGCATTGATAAAGGTCCTCAGTACTGCATATACCTTTGCCTTTATACTGTATATTAGTTCTCAAGGTAAAACACAAGAGGTTTACCTAGCGCAGAGGATTTACATCAACACTACAGGCGTTGAGGACATCAGTGATGGTGCCATACTTGGTGAAATGGAGTATAATTGCTAGCATCAACTATCCAAGCTCAACCTCTCTCTCTCTCTCTCTCTCTCTCTCTCTCACACACACACACACACACACACACACACACACACACACACACACACACACACACACACACACACACACACACACACAGCCACGTCATCACATTCACGGCTCGTCAAATGGGCCGGGTAAACAGTTAAGGAGGGTGGGCGTGTGTGTGTGTGAACGATTCGGTACACTTACCAACTAGCAACACGCTTTTTTATATAGCTATGTATTTATTTACTTATTCATTTATTTAACCTCACTACCCTTCAGCGAGATGACAACTTTATAGTGCTATTACTATCATCATCATTATTATTATTATTATTATTATTGTTGTTATTATTATTATTATTATTATTATTATTATCATTATGGCTACTGTCAAAGATTTATTTCAGTGTAGGAGACAGTCCTCGTGGTGAAGTGGTTTAAGGGGGTGGGGGTGTGGACGTGAGAGACGGTTCCGGCACACTGACCAACTCTGCACCACACCAGTGTTTATACAATTACCTTGCTTACCGCTGTCTGCCTGTCTGTCTGTCTGTCTACCCAAAAAGACAGGTTAATGAGTTGCTGGCGTGTTCATTATTGTTGCTAATGTTTTGTTGATGGTGACGTTGCTATTACCGTTGCTGTGGTGATGGTGACCTATTTCAGTTTCGTTTTAAGTTTCGGCTAATCTTTTTTCTAGCATCATCATCCATCATCTAATCCTACGTCGCCCCATGAGAAGCGTAGGAGCCCTGGGCTAGGCGAGTTGATCCTGATATTTAAGATGAGAGTGACCAGCCTCACCTATCCTTGAGTGGCATTACGTGAGCTTATCCCATCCACCCCTTGGATATAAACCTTCACCAGCTCAATCCGACTGAAGCCCCGTAATTACCCACTAAACCACCAGGCGCCAAAATTTGGTCATACGGTTACCACCCAGCGTAGTAAATGGTTTCCTGGTGTACAGAAAAGCAATTGGCTTGTCACTCGGTGTACAGTCACCCACAGGCAGAAGGAAGAGGAAAGAATGAAGGAAAGAAAGACAGAAGAGGGAGCATAAAGTCACCCGGAGGCAGAAGGACGAGGAAAGAATGAAGGAAAGAAAAACAGATGAGGATGAAAGGAAAGAAGGATGGAGGAGAGGAAAGGGCAGTCACCTGAGAGCAGCACTACATCGAGTGAGTGGATGGTGAGCGCCCCCACCATTAAGATGATGTAAGAGAGCTCATTATTAAAGGAGGAATTAGTGGTGGATACATAAAGCGCAACCATATCGAAAAGTCTTTACCAAACTAAATCAAATGGTCTAATGAGAGTAAGAAAAAAAAACGCTCTGACTACTCAATAGTGAACATGTTGACGAATTTTTTTTATCTACATCACCAGATCACCCAAAATTCACATCCTGAACTAAATATCAAGCCTCTAAATAACTTAGCTCATATGAAACTCTCGTCACTAACTTTGAAAATTTAGTAAATACAGGAAAGCGACCAGTCAAGGCCCTCCTCCTCCTCCCTCGTATTCCGTTCCATGCAAAACGTCTTTACCAAACGAGTAAATCATCAGGAGCCAACAAGTACCAAGATCAACCTAACAAAGACGATATCGTAGTGAAAGGGTTAATGGAAAAGTTTCTAATGCCTACAGTTAGCCTATAAGTCTTTGCTAAGCCAAATAAAATAGTCTGGAGATTGCAAGTAGTCTGGCATAAATCTTTAATTTCCAAACTGCCCTCCTACGGTTTCTATCCTTCTATCTGTGCCTTCATCGCAAGCTTCCTTTCTGGTCGTTCTATAGCCGCTGTTGTAGACGGCCATCGTTCTTCTCCTAGATCTATCAACAGTGGTGTCCCTCAGGGCTCTGTCCTATCACCAACTCTCTTCCTTTTATTCATCAATGATCTTCTAAGCTGTACATCTAACCCTATCCACTCATACGCTGACGACTCCACCCTTCACCTTTCCATTCGGTTCCCGCAACGCCCATCTCAACAGTTACTTCAACAAGCAAGGGATGAGGCTATGGCACACCTAATGTCTGATTTGGCTCGTATCTCTGACTGGGGTAAAAATAATATGGTTGTCTTTAATGCATCTAAGACTCAGTTCTTACACCTATCAACCCGACAAAATCTTCCACAGGTATACCCACTAATGTTTAATAATATTCAGCTTAATCCTGCATCATCCTTGAACATGCTTGGGGTTTCATTTACTCGGGACTTATCTTGGAAAGATCATATTACATCTCTTGTAAAATCTGCTTCCAAGAGATTGGGTGTGCTAAGCCGACTCCGCTCTTTCTTTACCCCTGCACAATTGTTGACTTTATACAGGGGTTTTATCCGCCCCTGTGTGGAGTACAACTCTCATGTGTGGGGAGGCTCCCCACATACAGCTCTTCTCAATAGGGTGGAGTCAAAGGCTTTTCGTCTCATTAACTCTCCTCCTCTTACTGACTCCCTTCAACCTCTGTCTCTTCGCCGCACTGTTGCATCTTTATCTCTTTTCCATCGCTACTTTAATGATCACTGCTCCTCTGAACTGTCTGCTTGCATTCCTCCACCTCTACGACGGGCGCGTAGCACCCGTCTGGCAGCAAACTCTCATCCTTTTTCTGTCCAACTCTCTAATGCAAGAGTTAACCGTTACTCCCAGTCTTTCATTTATGCAACAGGTCAGCTCTGGAACTGTCTCCCTCTGTCTGTATTTCCTGCTGCCTATGATCTCCAGTCTTTCAAACGCAGTGTGTCCAGGCATCTCAAAATGATTGGATCTTGAATATGGCTCTATATTGTATTTTGTTTTTCTCTTGGAGGGAACTGTTACTGCGGGCTCATGGCCTTTGGTTCCTTCTTCCTCGCATACAAAAAAAAAAAAAAAAAAAAAAAAAAAAAAAAAAAATCACGTAATTGTACTGAAAGGGTTAACTGCAGCTGGACGAGGAGCTTCCCTCGGTAAAGGAAATCGCCTGGCGGTAGCCTAGTCAAAATGAAATAAGTGTCCTGTCTTTTTTTTTTTTTTTTTTTTTTCTTCGTTGATTCCTAGGCCATACCTTACTTTACACACTTAAATTGCCAATTCCTTTGCAACCCATCAGGTGAGATAACTGCCACTTGTCAAGGCCCCAGGCAAGGCTACCACAGTCCGGTACATCTAAGAGTAAACGTCGTGCATAGTACCCCAGGTGATATTACATGATCGAACCACCTCCAGTCACTTCCTACTAATCAAACTTATACACAAGGCAAAGCTGTCACTCTGAAGGGGAATCTCTAACCTCTATCCCACCAAGTGCCAGACAACAATGAGTCACCCTTCACAGCTTTTTTAAACGCTTAATATTAACTGAGAACACTAGTAAAGGGTAAGGAGACGAGAGAAAATGTCACAAAAAAGATGCTATGAGGCGAGGAGGGAGGAGTAGAAAACGTGAGGGGAGAAAGTAGTGAAAGTGGAGGAGAAAAGGGAAGGGGGGAGAGTGCTAGAAAAACAAAATACAGTATACCGGTGTATATAAGAGAAGATGAGGAAAGAAAAGAACGATACGAAAACTTGGGAAATGATACAGAAGTCCATGAGGCAATGAGACTTATAAGCGAGTGAGTGAGTTCATGGAAGAGAGGAGGGATAAATGAGAGGACGGGATGTGTGAGTGGGAGAAGGAATGAGGTGAGTGGACAAGAAAGGGTGCAAAGGAGTACAAAGGCAACAGCAACAAACCTGTTGGTCTGCTGGGAAGGTTACAACTAACAAAACTATTCTATCAGCTAAAGACAAGGATAGGGAGGGAAGAATGAGTGGGCTGGGAATGTTGGGGTACTCGGGTCGTGTTGGAAGGGTAGGGAGGGAACTGAATGGGAAGGGAAAGCTGGAGTATACGAGTCGAGAAAAGGGTAGGCAGGGTAGCGAGGGATGAGTGAGTAAGGAGGGAAGGGTAAGAAACTGAGGTACGGAAGGAAGGGTTGAGAGAGAAGGTAGGGAAGAATGAGATGGCAAGGAAGAGTAAGGATTAGTGGCCAAAGAAAGGTGGGGCGATGAGACAGGGAAGGGTAGGGTACAGCGGCAAGGAGGGAGGGGTGGGTAGGGCGTCAATGACCTAGGCAAGGAAGTACAGGTGCACAAAAACTGGGCCTGTTACACTGGTTCCCTAACTGTGTAGTATCCCCTTGACTAACATCCCACCTCACTCCTGACACACTGCACCCTCCACCCTACCCCCTCTTGCCTTCAACCCTCCTTCCTCTTACCCTCTCTTTCCTCCATCCCTCTTCCGTCTATCTTGTGCCCTAGTGTTCGTCTCCTCCTTCCTACAATCTTACAAATTTTGCTTCACTAATCTTTATAATTTTGTCTCGACCTTGACTCCATCTCTCTCCATTTTCTTATGTACTCTTTACACTTTCCCTCCCCTCCCTATCCCCTCCTAGTAACTCCTTACCCCTCTCCCCTTTTCTCAACTCGTATGTACTACACTGCCTTCAAACCTATAACTAAGGCACTTCTTCCTCACCTTAACTACCCCTCCTCCTACATTATTCCTAGTGTACTCTCCCCACCTTCCCTCATCTCCTTTCCCCCTTCCCTCCTCAACAACACTTCCCCTCTCCTGCTTGCCTCTTCTCCCCACATCCTCTCCTTCTAACATATTCTGCCTCCCAACCACTGCAAGCCCATTATTCCCTTCTTTGCCTCCCCTCTTTCATATACTCTTCCCACCTTCTTTCACTTTTTCACTCCCTCCCAGCATCCTCTCTCGCATCTCTCCCCCTCTCCTGCTTCTTCCCACTCTTCCCTCCCTTTCCCTGCCTTCACCCATCCCCACCCTATTTCATGCATTTTTTCCATGACTATCTTCACCTGAACATCTCCACCCTCTGTAAGATAATTCTATTCTTTCTCGCCTGTCTACCGCAACTCACATTCTCATTTCACTCCTTCACTTTTAAATTTTCCTTCTTCACAAGCAGCTAAACATTTTTTTACTGTATTACTCCATAATTATGCTGGAAAAAAAAAATCGTCCGATCTGAGCCTCCATCAACTGATTACACACACACACACACACACACACACACACACACACACCGGTGTGTGTGTGTGTGTGTGTGTGTGTGTGTGTGTGTGTGTGTGTGTGTGTGTGTGTGTGTGTGTGTGTGTGTGTGTGTGTGTGTGTGTGTGTGTGTGTGTGTGTGTGCGCGCGCACACACATAAATCATTGAGCAACGCGTGATTCATAGATAAGCTGATATCCACGGCATTGGGTTCCTTCTTCCTTGCATAAAAAAACAAAAAAAAATATGGAAACGCGAAATATCCCACGCGCTTTCACGTATTCACATGAGAGTGGGGGAGAGGGGTAGGTGGGTGTAATCTTGGTATGGACACAAGAGTACGGTGGCAGCACGGTCTCACGGCCCGTCCTTGAACCCCGGCAAGGTCGACCAGGTGGCCCATGGCTGCCCAACAGTCCCACCAGGTAGGGGGGTACCAGAAGGGCCGCAGACAGGTTTAAAGGTTCAGCCCCTCTTCATGCTTGGCAACAGGGTTAGTAAGGGCAAGAGAAGGAGTTCGGGAAAGGGCTGGAGAAATGCCCGGAGACGGGATTGGAGAAGAGGTTACGAGGGAAATGAAAGGATCGAAAAGGTCAAAAGAAATGACTGGAGAAAAGGCTAGCAATGGTAAGAGTGGCTTAGAAGGAGCAAGAGAAAGGTCTGGAAAAATGGCAAGTGAAAAGGCTAGGAAAAAGAAAAAATAAGACCGGAAAGGGCAAGAGCAGGAGCTGGAGAAAGGGATGAAAAGGGCAACAGAAAGGGCTGGGGGAAAGGATTGGGAATGACGAGAGAAAGAACCGGGGAAAGGGTTGCATACGGACAGTGCCGTAAAAACGGTTCAAAAACCAAGGGAATGGAGCAGAAAAGGCACGAGAAAGGGTTGGAATGGACATGAGAAAGGGATGAAAAATGGATGGAGCATCAGAAAGGGTTGGAAATGACAAGAAAAACTTTGAAATGTGCAAGGAAAAGTTGGAATGGGCGAGAAAACGTTGTAGAGATGGAAAACGGTTGGAAATGCTGAAATTGGGCTGGTTAGGGCTGGAAATAGGGTTGGATTGGGCCGATAAAGGGGCTGGCTAGGGTTGGAGATAGGGTTGGAAAGGACTGGAAACTGGTTATATTAAGCTAAAAAAAAAAATGCAGGACAGGCCTGAGGAAAAGGTTAGATATGGGAGGAGAATGGACTGGTGTGGTCCTGCGATGAGAAAGAGTGAGGGTGAGGGAGGACTGGGGGTATACAGCCTTGGGTGAGGGAGGATTGGGTATAGAGCCTAGGGTGAGGTGTGATAGATGAGAAGCTCTAGGGCTGAAGGCTGGACGAAAGGGCAGAACACAAGCTCAGCAAGGATGAAGGAGGAAGGTGAGGAAAAAGGAGGAAGGACTACAGGAATAAGTAAAGAAAGGCGAGGGATGAAGGCATACCTAAAGAAAGTACAAGGGGAAGGAAGGACTGAAAAAGTTACATATAAGTACGGTGAAGGAGTACAGGAAAGGTGAAGGTAGATGGAGGTAAGGAATGATATGAAAAGGAATAGTGGACTGAGCAAAGGAAGTGTGAAGGAAGGAGTAAAGGAACGAATGAATGGGCAAGACAGTCTGAGGAACATGCACACAAAGTAAGGAACACTGAAGCGATGAGTGAAAGTAAGGGGAGACAGGAATGAGTAAAAGCAGGAAATGAGTGACAGGTACTGGACAAATTAAGAGAGGACACTGGGCATACAAAGAAGTAAAAGTGAAACAAGGTTCGTGAAGGAAGGGGCGCTAATGGAATACTGAAAAGAATGGGAAATGAGCATGTTCATAGATGTGACAGGAAGACTGAAAAAGTATGAAAGAATATAAAAGGAAAACTAAGGATTGAAAGGAAGGAAAACAGAATACTAACATGAAAGAAAAAGGAAAATGGACAGAGATAAGGGGAGGGTGAGAAGTAAATGGGGGAAGAGAGACAAGAGAACCATGGAATGGGGAAAATGTAATACAGATATGAGAAACGAAAATGATAAGAGAGACAGGAGAAGAGATGAGGGAATAAGGGTAAAATAGTGTGGAAAAGGAATGGCTGGTAACAACATAGGGATGTGTGCCCTTGGAAGTAAGAAAAAAAGAATACTACCCATGTGCTATAGAGGTACCCAAAAGAGGTGGGAGAAGGGGCTGGAAACCACTGTCCTTTTTATAATCTCCCGGACTTTCTCTTCTGATTCACGTCCCCAAAGGGAAGACAGAGTTTTCTACTGTCGGTCATGATGCTATAGTTCGTTCACCTTTTCTTGGCGAAGATTAAGATTTGTCCTTTGTAGCGTATCTGACGTAGCCTAATTGCAGAATAAAACATGCAACAACTCTACATACATTCCAAAGACCTTCCCTGTGAAGAGCATTATAATTCAGTGATTATTTCTTGTTACAGCTCGGCATTGGCGATTGAGAGACGGCAATTTTTGGCCTAATTACAGCCAACATACGTAGCAGTCACCTTGCTCACCACAAACATAGGAACTCGGGTAACGACCATGATATAGAAGGAAGAGTATGATGGGAAGTGAGGAGAAGAGACAGGGTGAGCGTGATGAGCAAGGAAGGAGCCGAGGTATGTAAGTGGTCAGGGTAAACACGAGGTCTAACCAGGAATTTATGGCATGACGGTCCTTTACAACGTCACCGCCACAGAGGAGAACCTGGGAAGATAGTCAGAAAGGATCTTGGATAATATTTTAATGTGAACAAGTCTCATGATGCACAGAATTGTGAAAAATTGTGCTTTTCGTATTTTCTTATTATCATACATTATGGTTTGGTTATACTGCGTTTGATATGCAGTGGATCTCGGCAAATTATTACGGCAAATAAATCTCCGTTACAGTTAAATATTATCATGACATACACCATCTTCCTTTTCTTATGCTTTACATTATTCACTCTAATTTAGTTGTCACTGGCTGTTAAGTATTTGGTGCATAAAAGGCCTCAGATAATTCATACGATAAACATGTCTCCATAACAATTAAATACCATCATTAATCACTGTGATTCGTATTTTTATGTAATTCACATGTGTTAATAGCTTGTTAAATTCTTTGCTGGTTGTGTTAGTTACGAAAAAATACAGCAAAACGATCCTATACAAGACAAAATTTAATCTCAAAAAGTTTATAAATACGGTCGAATGATGCACGATACATACTTCCTCTACTTTTGACTAACTTGCCAACAATTTCTTCCAGCCTTTAATGGAACTACAAATGACAAAATATAACCTTAAAACTGCCGGCCGCCGTGGAGGAACTCGATATATAAAATTAATAATGCCAGAGTTTATCCAAGGTCTCTCTCTCTCTCTCTCTCTCTCTCTCTCACACACACACACACACACACACACACACACACAGGAAAAATGTCTTTGGTCTTACTCTAAGTGGCATGAGCGGCATCGTAGTATCCCTCCCGTAGCGATTTATTTTGCATACTGCACCCCTCTTTCATGCTACCCATGACATAGTTTGCATCAGTGACAAACAAGAGAATACTGAAGCAGAAATCGCTAAAGTACAGGTGCTAAGAAATCTCCAAAGCCACTTCCCCTCTATATCACCTCTCACGCAAGCTCTCTCTCAACCGCAAGACCCTCACTCCCAGAGTCCATTCAGGATGGATGCAACAAAAATCCCCCCCCCCCTCCCTAACTTCTCCATCACCATTTACACTAACTTTTTATCACCACTCACACAGAAGCAGTCTATTACCAGGATTTTAAAAACAGTTTATCCAGCGTGGCCACAACAAAAATACCTCCAATCCTCTCTATCACCACTCTATTGCTGTCTATCCATCCATCTATCTATCTGTATCAATCTACCCATATACCATCATTTATAAGGAGCTATCTATCTTGCCTCAGTCGTCTGATCCCAGAATTCACTGTCATCATGGAAGCCAAGAAAAACAACAACTAAGTACTGCCATATCATTCTGCCAATCAGTCATACTTTCTCTACCTACCACTGGATATTTTCATGCTGAAATACTCTCGCGCAACCCCCCCCCCCCAAACACACACGTCATGATACTCGCCGTCTAACAATGCATATGAAAATTACTGTCATAAGAGGAAGAATTTTCAAGGCAGACAGTTATCATAAAAAAATCCAATTCTGATACGATACTGTAGTTAGACATTTGGCATGAATGTCCAGTGCCACTTTTCGGTGAGGGCTGAGGGAAAACGGCTGAGAAGAGGGTTGGGGAGGGGTGGTGAGGGCTGAAGAAGTGGTCGGGGCGGGGGTCGTGCTGAAGACAGGGCTGGGGAGGGCTGTGAGTGGGCTAAGAATGACAACAGAAAAGAACTACTGAGAACTTGTGAGGGCTGGGGAAAAGGACCGAGGAGAGGGCTGGGGTGGAATGGTGAGAGCTGGAGAGGCGGTAAGGGCGGAAGGGGGCTGCTGAAGACAAAGCTGGGGACAGCTGTGGATAGGCTGGTAAGGTCTTAATGGAAAAAGTTACAGAGACCTGGTAAGGGCTGGGGGTAAAGGGTTGACATGAGGGTTGGGAGAAGTGGTGGGGGTTGGAGAGATGTGGTGAGGGCAGGGGGAGAGTGCCGAAGACAGGGCTAGGGAGAGCTGTGGGTGGGTTGGTAAAGGTTACAGAAGGAAGCTACAGAGAACTGGTAAGGGCTAGGGGAAGGTTCTGCTACTTGCACCTGTACATCAAAACGACCTAAATTATTATTCTTGCTTAAACCTTTCGCTTCTTTGAAGCTTTTTTAATAATCACTTGGCTCCCATCATACGATATTACTCGGATACGGGCGTAAGTCTCAGTGAAGGGATTAAGAACAATTTTCATAAACCTTTCACTATTTGGGGTCTCTTGCAGGCTGAATAAGATACCCTGACGACAACCTTAGTAAAAATGTGAAGGAAGTCTTCATAGTTACGAAGTATTTGTTTACTTAATGTCCTATTCATTTCCCGCACGGCATTGACATAATCGGAAATTGAACTCATTTTCAGAAGACATTAACAATCAGACTCCAATTCTCACTCTCAACTGATTGCAATCGTCTGGGGTTAACTGAAATAATGTTAGAGTTACTCTAATCACGAAATGGTTAACGGTACCACCAGCACTAACACTCTCAGCTCAATACAATCGTCTGATGTTTGCTGGAATATAATACAAGAGGTGTCCCAAGTGTAATCACTCTGAACCCCGTATGTCCGGCACCATATGTACCGTCAATGTTTTCAAGCGTCCCCACCACGCAGCAGCATGGCGGAACAAATCACGGCCTGGACACACCACTTCACACCCACCCATCCCCGGATATCATGGGGGGTGGGGTGGGGATTATTTTTCATACGGTACCTCCCGATCAGAGATGATATACAATTCAAAGAGTTTCACACGTCATGGATGAATGGTGGACACAGGCAGCCACTCTATGCCAGCGACACACCAAAATCGATGGAGAAACATATGGTACTTCATAGTCTCAGCTGATATGACATTCACGAGTTAGAAGGATCAGTGGGTTGATATAGTCAGTCGCTCAACACCATCCAAACACAGCAAATCACGGGGGAAATTTTACAAACGATACGGTGTGGGAGAGAATCAGATGATGACAATTCTTGCTCCAAGCTATTTATTAAAAAAAAAAAAAATCGAATCAACAAATCACGGGGTGTACCTTATCAGCCACACTGCATCAATACAACAAAGAAATTTATGGGGATAATTTTTCATACATTATTTCGTGACATTAGCAGATGGGAAAGTCTGGAGCATGAAAGATGACGAAATGCACTCTCCTTCAGCCACTCCACACCAACGCTACACTGAACATCACTGAAGAAATTTGGTAAAACAGGGACCTGGATTTTTAAAGCGATGGTTGCTTGTAGTAGCCTGGATAAACTCTGTTGGGTGCTTTCCTTGTCAGTCACGCAGATTACGAGATGCACACTTCATATCCACCCTACACCGTCACACTGAACATCACATGGGAAATATTGGTAGTTTCTGATCGCAAATAATATGAAAGTTTAAGTTTCACCTGAGTTGAAGGTTTCCCAGAATGACCCCGGATGTACGTTTCGCCGAACCTTCCCGGACGCCACGGTCATGGCAATGTACAGTCAACGAAGAAAGTGTTACTACTTTCGTTGTTCAGTATGATGGTGTATTTATTTTTCGTACTACTACACGATTTATTCATTTTAAGGGAGACGCCTTGTTGTGAAAAGATTAGAAACTGTCCTCATGAATTCCTCTATTACCATAGATCTTCCATGTCTGAATAAAATTGTCTGGCGGTAGCTAAATTATACTACAAAGACGCCATCGTACTAAAGAGTTAAAAGACAAAGTATTCTGAATTCCTACCGGTACTCGATATTCTATTATTGACAAGCGCGAACTTTTTACTTGATTTCAAACTCACGATTCTATGACACACTCAGTTTAATAATAACAGTAATAATAATAATAATAATAATAATAATAATACTAATGACGAACTCTGTAACTGTCCTATGGACGGTCACTAGTCTCCGCCTACTGTTTCTTTGTGATCTTGACCCCGCTGGGGAGATTTGGATTTTTTTTAGTACCAGCAATGGTCCATGCCTGAACACATGACCTGGGCCCTTCATATTCCTTGTGCAGTCTCTGGTTCTCCAGGAATTGTTGGGAGACTGAGGCCGGAATAATAATATTTAATTACGTATTTTTATTGTGTAGCCACAGAAAGAAAGCTCTGCCATGTGGTAAGGTATGTGTACCGTAACATAAACAAGATCTGATGACCCTCAGGTAACTTCTTGGGTAACATCACCAAGGGATCTGACAAAGGTGCTGAAAAAAGTATGTGTCCGCTACTGTTTCTTACAATGGCCTTGACCCCATTGGGGAGATTTGGATTTTTTATATCAGCAATGACCCATGCCAGGACACATAACCTGGCCCCTTCAGATTCCTTGCACAGTCTCCAGTTCTGGAATCGCTGTGAGATTTTGGGGTGAGAATAATAATACCAGCGAAAACAAGTCCCCACCTACGTAGTAGGCAAAGACTAATTAGAACTCCGTAACTGTCCTGTGGACATCACTAGTCTCCGCCTACTATTTCTTACAATGACCTTGACCCCATTGTTGATATTTGGAAATTTTTAAATAAAACGAAATAAACTCTTAGGAATCGGTCCGTTAAGTTTCATATTCAAATTACTTGCTCAGGTCCAGTTGAAATCTCCAGTAGACACGACCACCTAATCTTGCTCGTTCATAATACTGATATGATTCTTTTTGCCACTGCACGTAATGGATTTTTTTTTTTTTCTGTCAGCAAAGGCCCATGCCAGGACACACAACTGGGCCCCTTCATATTCCTTCTGCAGCCTCCGGTTCTCCTGGAATCGTCGCGAGACTCTGAGACCGGAATAATAATAATACCAGCAAAAAAAATGGTCTCCACCTATTACATAGGTGGAGACTAATAATAATGAAGTGTTTGCGGGAACAGAATACTAATGTCGTCAAACGCAGACTGATGTCATTTACCGGCAGCAGGTCAAGAATAACATTTAACTTTTTCATGTACTGTATACTACCAGGCAAACCGTTTCACCTGTACAAACGCTGGTCATTTCCAACTGCACGGAACATATTTTCTTTACTGACCGTACTGATGTGCTATGGTCAGTAATTATTACATCGCCTCCAAACACTGCCAGAGCTAAAGCGATCATCCCTGACCACCCCGTAATATCAACCCCCTCATGATCAAAACAATTCTAATACTCTATTTTTGCTTACATCAAAATGACTTTGTTTAATGGACAGTGAGTCAAGGAAAACAGTGTTACATACTATAAGAATTTTGCTTCATGGGTTCAGAAACCCACAAGTACCAAGGAAATGTTGGCCTGAGCTGTACATGAACTTCGGTAAATATTGGCCTCTTCGTTGCACTTGAACTGTAATAAGCTGAATAAAATACCTGGCCGTGGCACGAGTTAAATTAAGACGACGACTGAAGATTATTACTATTACTGTCACCACGATTTATTTACCTAAATTAAAAAAAAAAAAATCTATTTAAACGATATCATTCTGTATGGGTTAATGGAAACTGTTTCTATCACCTTTAGTACAATGACTCTCAAGAAACAATATCAGGAAAAATAAGGTAAAATGCAAATGTCTGACGGAAGAAGGAATACAAAAGTCGTCTCTGTACTGATGGCAGTCCAAGGGCACCTTAATTTTATCATGGTAACCGTCAGACAAGTTTTCTCAGCTTAGGAGAGGCGTCCTCGAAACAAATAGTTAAAACCAGAAAGGATTAAGCTGGTTTGTGGGTGACGTTGCAAAGACGTGAAGGTTTTGAGGCATGAGCAACGTACGCATCAGGATTCCCAGCCTGCAGCACTGGGAGTTCAAGTGCAGGCAGCCTACAGTAGCTGGGGTGGGGTGGCAGGGTCGCCAGGTACGGTAAGGCCTTTCACAACTCCAATGTATCTTCATCCACATCCTTACTACATTAATAAACCGGGACCCTGTATACCGCCAACCCGCATCACCCACCCAGCTACATACCAGTATTTTCATTCATACAATACACAGCCAATTCACCATTACTTTTTTGTTCTTCCTACCGTCATACGATCTTGTTTCGTTTACGGGAGGCTTGTTGTAGAGAAATGGTTAAAGTATTTTTGAACTACTTGTCACTAAGGTGTTTCCTTACCTGACTCTTTATCAACTTACCACAGCCAATAAAAACTAAAATGTAAAAGAGACGTCCTGTAATTGAAAGCGTTAACCCCTTTGCTACGAGTGATACCTACTAAGCTAAATAAAATCGCGTGGCGGTGGCAAGCATATAGTACGAATTGTGTGATCACACTGAAGGTAATACTTGAGGTCCAACAAGTATGAGTGAGGACTGAGGAATGCGAGTCCCACACAACACAACTGGTACACACACGCAGCGGAGCACCACCACACCACACTACCTCCTCCAACCACCACCCCTGTATAACTGTTTCCAGACCCACCGAGCGGCCCGGGATTTCCTCCCTCACCACCTACCTCACTCCTCCGTCCCTCCCTCCCT
Organism: Coenobita brevimanus; assembly: GCF_032717465.1. NCBI lineage: Eukaryota > Metazoa > Arthropoda > Malacostraca > Decapoda > Coenobitidae > Coenobita > Coenobita brevimanus. The sequence goes on along the minus strand of NC_137050.1, from coordinate 10,550,220 downwards.
CCTTCGCTCTTCCCTATTTAATTCCTTCACCTCCTTACCTCATTCCTTCACTCAATCCCCCTCCATCCCATTTGCATTCTCCGCTCATCCCTCCTTTCTTTACTCCTCATTCCCTCTCATTCCACTTCCCTCCCTCCGTCCATGTCTTCCCCTTTCTTCCCTCCATCCCTCCCCTCCCTCTCTCATAGGAGTCCCTCCCTGTGACGTGGCGGGGCTGCCGACTCCTACTAACCCTCACACCCTGCGCGTTTTTTACGTAATCCTCCACCTCATCCTGATTCCTGCAGGCATACGCTAAATCCTAACTAATATTTCAGTCCTACATGTTCACTTGGTTCTGTATTCTGCATCAGTCTGTATGTAATCAGTGTTAATATGACAATCAACGGGGTAGAATAAGCAGTGACATAAGGACCAGAAATTTTGGTTCTCGAATAATCATATCTAAATACTGGAACCTTCATACTTCCTTGAAAACTACCTATTCGACAATGATGCACGTCTTTAAAAAAAAAAAAATTAACGATATTAAAAGAAAATTGTGATTCCTGAGAAGCAACAGGTGTCTGGCTGATACCGGTACGCATACGAACTAAAGGAGGAATGTTAATCTGAAGCTTCTGTTGTGATCAGTATTAACCTTGCGTACGGTGGGGACTTCCACAGCCTAATAATGATGTCTAGCAGTAATAAATAATAATAAATAATTAGATAAAATGTTCCATCTTGCCCTACAAAGGGTTAGGTCTGAAGGACTGGATGGCAAATTCGACGGTTTTACAATATCAGAACAATATTAACACCCAGGCTCACAATCACTGTGCCACCAACATAACAACCACTCCCACCACTGCTATCAATTTCAATCACCACCACAATTACTACCACCACCACCAGCCACCACCACAACCACCACCACGAGTCACTTCCAGATCCACACCCATCACCATCAGCCTGAAAGAATCCCTCCCCCCTCCTACCACAACCACAACCATAACCACCACCACAAAAGTCACTTCCAGAGCCACACCCACCACCACCACCAGCTGCCTGAAAGAATCCCTCCCCCCTCCTACTACAACCACAACTATAACCACGTCCACGCAAGTCACTTCTAGAGCCACGCCTACAACCATCAACGCACCACCAGCCTGAAAGAACCCCCTTACCCTACCAGTCGTCGCCACCACCACAACGTCTCTGAAATACCCCCACCACCACCATCTCGAAACAAACAACCCCTCTTTCTTCACAGTCACCACCACCAACACCATCACCAGTCTGAAAGAACCCCCCCCCACAGTCATCAACACAACCACCACGACCCCGAAATAACACCCCCTCCTCCCACCACCATCACCATCTCCACCTCCAGTCAGTTACACCACACCATCACCACCATGTCACTTTCACCACAACCACCACCATCACTTCCCCGAAATAACCTTCCCCCATCCCATTAGTCACCATCACTACCACTACAAGTCACTTCCACAACATCCCCCCCCCCACCACCACTACCACTACCCCGACACAACCCCCCCTGCAACCACCAACACCATCACCACCACCAACAACAACAACATATGGGTCATGGGTGGTTACATGCCGAGACCTCTATCATCATAACCTAATTCACTTCCAGTTACCTTCCTTCCTTCCTTTCTTTCCTCCCTTCCTCTCATACTCTCCATTCTCAATTTTTTGTTCCATCATCTCACTTTCTTACGTGTTTGGTTCAGTTTCTTTTCTTTCCCACTCCTTCCAGGTCTTTCTTTGTCATCATAACCACCTAGTTTATCTCCAAACACCTTCCTTCCTTTCCCCTCCCTGGTTTCTAGTTTAGTCATATCTGCCCTTCTTATCTGCTTGGCCCCCTCTTCCTTCCCTTCCCCTTCTTCGCAGCCTTCAATTACTCGTATTTATCGTCATCATCTAGTTCACCTTCATTCCTTCCCAGTCTCTAGCTCAATCTTAGCTCTGCCTTTCTTACCTGCTTGATCCTCTTTTCCTTTCCTTCCCCTCTCCTCCATGTTCTTCCATTATCTATCATATTACCTCCGGTCCCCTTCCTCTTTCCTCCTGTCTCTAGTTCAGACATAATAAACGCCTTTCTTACCTCTATATTCTTTTCCTTTCTTTCCCCACTTTCCAGGTCCTTCCACTATAATCTTATTCCTTCCTTAGCCCATTCACTCATGATGTATTGTACACTGTATTTTATTCTTGCTATCATATTATAATTTTATCCAGCCTGGAAAGTTTTCAAAAGGAGGGATTAGATATAATCTTCACCGACTCATTAACTCCTACAGTGCTTGCTTAATCTGAATAAAATCCTAAAGTACCACTACTACTACTACTACTACTACTAATAATAATAATAATAATAATAATAAAATAATAATAATAATAATAATAATAATAAAATAATAATAATAATAATAATAATAATAATAATAATAAAAGTGATGGGGATAAGCAAGGGCGGAAGGAGTTAATAATCCAGTTCGCCTCTACTTCCCTTCCTTTCTTCCTTCCATCATCCTCAGTGTTTATATCTAAATAAAGTCAAGCTGTGTATGTGTGTCTGTCTGTGCGTTTGTTTGTTTCTTTCACGAGAACGGTAAGATATCGTCCTAATTTTTTCTGCATTAGGTCGGGGCAAGTCCAGGGAGTGTTAGAAAAATACACACACACACACACACACACACACACACACACACACACACACACACACACACACACACACACACACACACACAAAGGCGATCGCGCCCGACGCGACTTTGTCGGAAATCGCGACACAAGATAACATGTGAAAAAAAAAAAAAAATTGACTGTTTCGTCAGAACGGTCACTGTGCGCTCAATAACGATATGGAAACACAAACAATGGCATTTGCAAACATTTTGTAATAGAAAGACTATTAGTCCCGCAAATTTTCGCAAGCAAGCACTAGTTCTTTCATAATGTTCACCGAATCTTTACGGCTTATTTCTCTTTAATTCTTGGTTCTTGTCCTTTCTTTTCCTTTCTCCACTATGAAGTACATTTCAATCTCCTCTACCATCCAATTCTCTTCCTTCCTCCTATTCAGATAATGTAAAATATAAGTAACAAAACATTACAAAGCAATAAGGTGGAATACCTATAATACATTGCTAAGATGTGCCAGGAAGCCCCCTTATTTCACGAGAATATGGTCTTTGGAATACGTATCATCTGAATAATCTAGTATTGTATTAGCCTTGGCATAAAGCAGCCCATAAGTGTATCCGCAGTGTAGTTACAACGATGCCTCACTGGTTACAGTGTTCGTTTCCAGATCTGGAATGCACTGATTCTGGTCCTGAGTCCATCCGTGTCGGATATTTAGTGGAGCTCACATTACGTCTTTTCACATGCACATAATTATACTGTGCGTTCGTTCCGTCAGTTTCAAACCGATGCAATGATTATGAGACACAAACGAATAAAGCCATAACTGGAAGACACTCAGAAGAGCATGCCTACGCCAAAGCCAATAAAGTTTATGATTTATTGCTGTAATTCCACTCTGACACCATCCGGACACTTTAACGGTGTCACATAATCATCTACGGACTCAGTCTGCCTTGTTACGCAACACTAATAAAATTTTTGAGTTATAACTACACCTGGATCCAGTTCCACCTCAAAATCTAATCAATTCTTTCTTGAATCACTATCCACCTATTCACAAAATTTCACTAAAATCCGATTATAACTGTTTGATGTATTCTGTACACAAACAGACGAGTGAATATACCTTCCTCCAGCTTCGTTAGCGGAGGTAACAGCACTTCAACTATCACATGCAATACTTACTACAAACATCCCCTTATCCTTAAATACTTCGCCCGCAATGGGATTAGTAATTTTTGGCATAAGTGTCCCTCCTGAAAAGGTCTGGTTCAACAGCGGATCTCATACGTATCGATACAGGTAGTGTCCACAGCAACGACATGGCTATTACAGTTATTTCTTGTACCCCTACGACTTTTTTCACCTGGACGAGACAATATAAGATATGAACATGACACGTTCATGAGTTCATTCCATGATACAGCTACATATCATTCTTCAGTGACTAATCAAAAGCAGAGGATGTTTTCCACACTACTGATTTCTCTTTCCTCTCCCCCCCCCCCCACACACACACCAAACGTCTATAAATAAACTGTGAAGCTGCTGTCTCATGGTGCATGAGTGTCTGTGTGCAGGCGAGAACGTGTGCGCGTTCTAATGCTAATGTGTGCATGGATATTGTCTGCGCTGGTCTTAACGTGCGGATACAGTGGTGACAAACAGATTTCTTCCTATGTGGGTCTCACCTCCATTACCCAAGATTAAACTTTATACAAAATAATACATTACTGTAAACTACAATTATTTTCCTCAGTTGTGTCTTTCCCACTGCCTATGAACTCCAGTCCCTAAAACACAGTAAATGTGGCTCGGCATCTTGAAATGAATGTTTTCATTTTGGTTTTCTTCAGTTCAACTTTATTTGGAAAGGAAAATTGCTGTTGGCTTTCAGATTTTTTCTTTAGGAATGAAAATACTCGTATAATGAAATTATAATACAAATATAACGGTAGAGCAAAATGATACTCAGGTATTACATCGTGGCTATCACCAGACGATTTTATTCTGCTGGATAAGACGTCTGCCCTACAACGAGGTGAGAGACAGCCACCGTGCAATGACCAATCGCACTCTATCGCCAGTAACAGCAAGCGTAACTCATTCTTTATTTTAAGCAACTCTCTCAGTTCGGCCCAAGTCTCTCAGATAAAATTACCAGGAATCAGCAGGAATAAAATATTAAGTTCTTACTTCTCGGCTACGATGTTAATCTTCTGTAGATAGTTTTTAATCACTTTATTTTAGTGAGATTCTTCGAGCTGAGTAAAAGTAACTGATGCTAGCCAAAATAAAATAAAAGGCTTTAATTCCGCATTTAAATTGTTAAAGTGTATGACAATTTCCAGAGGATTACGGAGACGATGACGACGACTGAGTATGAAAATAATGATAAAAAATCATATTAAGGGTGACGACGTCATTACAGGCTACGCTACAATCGTCTTGAAAACGTGCAACAGGTCATATGCTCTCAATCTCTCTCTCTCTCTTTTTGCCGCGTCATACTTCGGCCTGATTTCCACCCCTCCCCCCCACCTTTCCAGTGACCCTCCACCAGGTAACAGCACACCCGGACGCACCACACACAGAAATCTAGGAAAACTTTTTGTTTCGCCTCCGGCTGCCTTACACCTTGAGAACTCACTGATAATACACCATAAGGGCTGGAGGTTAAGCATTGTACCAACCTACATATACTTCCTCTCATATACAGCACCATACATTTGGATTAGACTGTCATGTGTGTTCATTACATAACGAATAGAATGTTGGATATCATCGTAATCATTATCATCATCATCATCAACAACATCCTTCCCACCAAAATACGAAGTGCGGTAGAATCACCAATAATATCGAAAGAAATGTCAAAAGTAGAAGCATCAAACATTAACAAATTTTCCCAGTCTTTATAAACTATTATTGTCCTTTTAGCTTAACATGACCCAGATTTTTGTCCTGTTGCGTTTCATTTTACTTAGGTCAGCGACAGAATAACATAATGTGTTAATCATTTCTTACAACCCAGTATTTAAAATGAACACTGTGTAGTTTGGGGTCAAGTTAAATTAAAATGGGTTTAGTTCTTTTAAATATGCTGTACTGTATGTCGAGCACAACTGCCACTGTGTAACCTTCCCTCGTCAAATATTCCCTCCAGCTTTAAAAACCGGAGCTCGTTTGTCTGCACAGCCCTTAGTCAGCTCCACCCATCTTCCATGTCAGAAGCCTCCTCCAAGCCTACAATAACTTACTACCAGTGCCTCCCGACGGATCACAGTGCGGTGCCCCATAAACCTCCCCTCCCCCCCCCACACACCACCATTTCCCTCAGGGCTATCAAGCTGGTATTCCCCGCCACTTCTCTTCCAAATTGTACTACCTGATGTACCTCTTCATTCTGACTGCTACTCATTTTACTCATCTATGGAAAGGTTTTTCGTTGCTGGGATAGGTTTTAACCCTCTTGGTGGGGTTGGGGGGGGGGTAGAGGATGCATTACTCAACAACAAACACAATTCACACCCTATCTTATCCCGCACACAGCAACAGCCACACCAAACCAAAACCCACATTCACACCTTCATCCGTACTACCCCGACACCCAAACCCGCACAGCACCACACCCACACCGGAGCTATCACAGTTCACCCTGCCTTCCCGCACATAATAATCTGCAGGTCACCCTGTAGGCCAACGGTGTCGATATTCTGGCCTCATTCGCGTGTATTGGGTGTGACCACCACAACTTCTGGACGAACTGCTTTATTTTATCACTGCTTCCTGTTCTATCAGTGCTCCCTCCAGATGATTTTATTCAATTCGGGAAAGGTTTCTTGTGATAAACGGGTTATTAAAAGTCTGTTCGGATGATCCTACCTCCTCAGCTTTGCCGGATGTCAATCCTTCAGCACGTGGACGTAGTTTTAAGACGATTTTATTCAACTCAAAGATTTTTCGTTCTGGGCGGGTTAATGAAATGCCGGTATGTATCTAATCCCTCTAGGTCAAAGTCACTCCTACGTTGAATAAAGTCGTCCGGAAGTAGCAAGAATAAAAGGAAAATATGTTATGGGAGTGAAGTGGCAGACTCTGCTGATTCCTCCCAACTGAACAAATTCGCCTGATGTTAAAACAAAATTCCTAGGTATATTAACACCATGGAAATGGTTATAAGAGACAGTTATTTTAGCCTTTGATTGCTAGGAACTTCCTCGGTTAAATCAAATCGTCCGGTATTAGCTAGAATAAAATACCCAAGTGTACCAACACCAGAGGAGTTACTCGATATACGAGTATATAATTTTTTTACCCCTGGAATCCTGGCAACAACATTTTTAGTTTCTTTCTTCTTCCAGACAATTTTACTTAGGGAAAGGCGCCTCGAACTGATGGAGTTTATTAATGAGATATGTAACTCCTCTATTTCGAAAAATCGTGTATTTACTAAAAATCGCTAGGGCATGGCAAGAATAAGAAAAAAAAAGATATCCTCGATGACAATGTTAAACCTTTGACAACTGCGATCTCCCTTAGTTGAACTAAATCTTCTATTGCCCCCCCCCAAAAAAAAAAAAAAAAAACACTAACACCAGCGAGAGGTATCCCGTCACAGCTTGATATGAGAACACCACCTTCCTATCTATTCCAGTTTACTCACACAATGATCATTGTACAGTCAAATACAGTTTATTTGCCTACACTGCCTCTTTCTCATTCCTGGATTCATAGATTCTTGAGTGACGCACAGTGGAGAATAAGGCATATTATCATCCACAGAAGAATGATCATATGCACGCCTGTCCACTACGTCACATTCGAGCATTCATGAATCCAGTGATGAAAACACGAAGTGGAAGAGGCTAACGGACTTTGGTATTTGACTGTACAATGCAGGGTTGACCAGCAAGAGAACCGTTAGCTCTCCAAGGTCGGATCAGGTTTTAATATAAACATTTACAGTTTTAACATAAACATTTAACATAAGCACTGTAGGCTTCCGGCACATCTTTACTTAAGAGTTATTATGTCTATTACATCCTGATAATTCCCTTTTAAAACCAGTGTGGTTCGTCTCAGTAACATACAATACGATACTGATGCATACCGTGAAGAAGACGTGCTACGAAGTCTCCTATGCCAGTTACAATACTGCTCAGTCTAGAGACAGTTTAGAACTGACTGCAACTGTACGTCAATATTTAACATTATTTCTTCAAGCTATGCCCATATCAAGGAGATACCGACAATATAAGAGATACTACTATACTCTATTCATTGTAACGACGTAAAAAAGCCATACCTCCATCTTCAATTATGAGCTGTAGCAAAAGATAAGTACTACTGTATGATGTTAGTCATGAAGAAGTGGTGTGGAAAGGATGATGTGCCGCAATATTGGATTTTTGTGCCACTGAGCTATGGGTGCTAAGCTGCAACGAACTAAATTAATCTGCTGCAGTTCAATTATTTTTACAAAACGGTGATTTATGTTCTGCAGCTAACTTCCCGTAGTTCGATGGCAGAAAATGACTGCACTACAGCTCTAAATCCTTTCCATTGGTACTACCACCACATTCTAATTATCTAGTTACAGCTCAACATGCAAGACTGGGAGACAGCAGTTTTAAATCTACTTGAAGCGAACAGAGTGTACTTAAAATAAGGGAACTACATAATGGTGTATCACGCAAAATAAATCACTGATGAGATGTATAAACGAGTCCTGCACCCATCGGAATAAGGGCGTTTACAGTACAAAAGACTATTTTCTCGTGTGGTTCAGATTTCCTAACCCCTTTTCCTAAGCTATTTACTTTGCATATTACACATTCAATTCTGTATAGTTCGTTTTCTCTAATCTGACAAGGTTCCCTGACACCTTTCAGCTTAGTTGATGGTCAGTACAATATGACTTGTGGGCTGGCTTGACTAATAACCAAGGAGACTCATTCCTTCCTCAAAATTATGGCTCATACAACTTCTTGCTACCACGACTTAATATTCGAGTTGTGGGAATAACCCAGTTCCGTCATGTGAAAACAAACTAACAACAGTACGTTAAAACTGCAACACAATATACTTTGCTCACAATAATACAATACGAACGCTTACCCCAACTGGCCAAAGAACTTTTTTCTTGTCGTTCTTCTGACAACAGACGATTTTCTTAAGGTATGGAGATTTGTGGTTGTCAATGAAAATAATGAAGTGAACAAAATCATCTGGAGTTACTAAGAATTGCAAGACACTGTCTCCATTAAAACCAAACTTTCTCTCTCTCTCTCTCTCTCTTACATCACGGGTCACTGACTTCCAAACACTATCAATAGTGTCATCCAGGCCAATCTACCTGTATAACGTCTTCAGTCACATGACGTCTTTATTTTTCGTTTTATTGAGGCTATCACTTGGCGGTTTTATTCAGCTTAAGGGAGACTGGAGGGGTTAATGAAGGCTACATCTCTTCAGTTCGAAAACTCTTTATTGTATAAAATCGTCTGCCGGCAACAGGAATACAATATAAAAATGTCATTGCAGTGAAAGCGTAATCCCCGTAACTTGAGAGCCTATGGAAAGGATTGTGACGACTGTGTCCGAGCCCGCGCCGTGTTGTTTGCCTGTGGCGCGGGCAACATGCGTGGCATGGGTGAATGATCTGAATGTTTTCCACTCTCAATTGCAATTATCCAATGTTCGTCGCTTACTGTTTCAAGCTACATTTTAAATTATTATTATTAGGTATGATCCCTTTAACACTGTCCTATCACATGTGACAACAACATGGCAGAGTTCATGCAACCCAATGGAGGGCACAGCTTCACTGAAAAAAAAAAAAAAGTTTATGGTTACTAGCTCGAACCCCTCCACAACAAAGTATTCGCTCTGAAGCCGAATGAGTATCCGGAGGTAGAATTAAAAAATAAAATCTGATGGTGGCAAGGAAATAAAAATATATTATTGTACTGAAGTGGTATGCTGAGACTCTGTCCAATCCCACAACGAAGAATATTTTCTGCAATGAATATTATTGCCTGATGGTAACAAAAATAAAGTAAAATATTGCATCACCAAACTGAAGGAATTAATACAACTTCCTGTCTTGCACTACTTGCGTCACCAAAGGAATTAATACAACTTCCTATTTTGTACTACTACAGTAGTCAGGAATCTGACATTTCTCATTTATTCATGCTGCCGCATCTTGAATTTAATTAGGCTCAGAAACACCTCTCGTAGCGGAAGGTTTAGTGAAATACTGCATTTAATACCTCCCGTTCGACAAACCTCTACAAAGGTGAATCAAATCGTCTGTAGTATAAAAAAAAAAAAAAAAAAAAGTACTGACTGGGTAAATTAGACCTCCTTTCTAAAGTCTAATCAACCTCTTCAATACGAAATCGCTTACCGGCATTTAATCTTTCCTACCACCTGACGACTAATTCACATTTGGAAGGACCTCTCCTGGAGATGAATTAATAACAAACAATTCCTACCCTTTCAGTTCGACTAGTCCTTCTTAGGGTGAATAAAATCATCCGGAGAAAATAAATAAATGAATGTGTCAAGGTACTGAAGGGATAAACATGACGCCCTATCTCTAAATTGTCTAAAATCATCAGAATGTGAAGTGAGTGTTCTTTTTTCTTTTATAAACATTCAGTTAAAAACACAATTAATTGGTTATCTAAGACGATTGATTAGCCTCTTCAATCCAATGACATGCTTTATCTTATTCTTGATATTTCCAAACGGTATACCCAACTATGGAAAACGCCCCAGTACTCAAGGACTTAATGATGGCTTTATCTTACCCCGCATGTTCGGACTAAAGTGAATAAAATCGTCTGAAGATAAAAAAATAAAAAAATGCGTCACCGTACCAAAGATTCTATGTAAACAGTAACCATAAAGTGCGTGCTTTTTTCCTAATTAATCATAAAACAATAATACATGGTTTTAGACTAAAAGGAACACGCCTATATCGGCTGTTATCTCAAGGTCATTTATGAGGTTGCAGGTTTATGAAGGAAAATTCCGCCTCTCCTTTACCGTCCAGTTAAGCTCACAAATTCCTGGTATACAGAGGATTGGACTATCATTCACTGCACATACAGAGGACATTTTTAATCAACATTATGGTCTGGGCAATGGTATAAGGTTACTTCAGATCATCTGCAACTAGGGGGAACAAAATCAGCACGACCTTTCCTATTTGCCATCCACTGTACCAATGTGTACCATGGTTTGTGGCTCTAGATGTACATTAACCTAGTATTCCCAGCTTTACAAATTATATATATTTTCTTTGAAACCTGCACAGCATTTTTTTTTTTTTTTTATTTCCATTTGTATACTTGTGGTGCACACACTAATGGACCTACTATTATGTCCACATTTCCACATAAATATCACACATCACGTATACACATACCTGGAAGGACCGGAGTCACTTCAAAAGTTTACTAATATCATCAGAAGAGTCAGTTACCATAACAGAAATTCCGAATTACGAGGAAAGTTAATAAATATGGTATGACACCACTGGGTCTCTCTCTCTCTCTCTCTCTCTCTCTCTCTCTCTCTCTCTTTTTACATTAAATCTGTCTGACTAATGCCGGACAGTTTTGAGTTTCAGAGTGACCCCTTGGACTGAAGGTGCTAACTGAACGTAAATCTTATGATAAATAAAAGAGAAATTAGTGACTCCGGCACCAAATACAAAAACCAAGTGGAATGCTAGCCCAAAGATAGGCAGACAGACAAGATGATTAATAACAAGCAGGAAGGCATCCAGGGTGCGATAATCAGATAACACATGACTATTGCTACTGAGAATGATCCACCCTGACGTACACCCAGTAATAAGAGGCATATAATTATAAAGGCTGTGACAATCAGCTAAGAACAGGGGTTGGAACAATCAGACACAGGGTGTAACAATCAAATGAAAGAAACCTTTGGTAAATATAACCCCAGGTATCGACAATGAACTAAGGGACACATACAGAGTTAGATGCTCAGCTACAGATGGCCTACAGACTGCGACAATAAAATATGGACACTGGATGTGACGAGATATGACACGACTACTTGGACATAGAAAATGATCTATCCTGACGTACACGCAGTGAACAGGGAAACACACACACGGTGAGAAGCTCAAACGGAGGCAGTTAAATATTGATACATATCATGGTGTGACGATCAGATAAGACAAGCCTACATATGGGCAAACGGCCAACAGAGGATTCAGCTATAGGTTATGATCAATGACAGTGTGCAATAATCAAACATATAATACAGTCTTACGAAACAAATGGTCTAATCCGACGAATAACCAGTGAACAGAGGGGTCAGGTACAAGATGTCACAATCAGCGCGATAATACGGTCAAAGTTGGGGTGATCAGTTAAGTTATGCATACTATGAATGAAAGATAGACAGAGGATGATCCAGCAAAAGATGCAGGTAGGAAGGGAGAGAGAAAGGTTGCGGCAATCAGATAAGCCAAGCCTACTAAGAATGATCTATCCCAACGTATAGGCAGTAAACATGAGGACATACAAGGACCGACGATACAAGCCCCCACGATCAGATACAAGGTGCGTCAATCAGATAAAACAAGCCTACTGAGATAGGGTATAATCTAACCCCAGGTACAGGCAAGCTGGGAGAGTATGAGGCGTTACCTGGCGCCTGGTGGCTGAGAGGGCCTGCAAAGAAAGACATGCCACCGTGTTAGTCGTGCACCACATCGCATAGGGAATAAAGGCGCCCCTCACTTCCATCCATTCTACAAGCTGTAAAGCTTTGACCCTATGGGTTGAGTAATCTTATCACCACCATAATCCTATTCCAGTTTCTTAAGCCGCGCATGGGGTGAGTAAAATCCAGGCACCACGACTGAAAACAGGCAGGTACAATATAAGGAGCTCTGGACAAAACAATCCTTCAAATGTACCAAATTCTTATTTATTCCTTAATCGATCGTGCATGAAGAATAACTGAAATTAGGAATCTATTACCATTACATGAAATGAAAACAGGTGCCCATGTTCTATTCTGTACATCTGTCAGACTACAACGACAGAATTAATGAATGGGGATAAGCTATCCAATCTTCGACCATTCAGTCATAAGTGGTGTGATCAGTAAAGAAGAACTACTGAACTATCATACTGTCTACAGTCTCCTCCCTCCACCCTTGGCCTGTCCTTTCTCTCCAGCACCTCAGCCCGCCCCACTCACTTTCCCGATCACTCTAGTGTTACGGAATATTATGTAACACATATCAAGGACAACAGTTAGTGCTACCCATTAATGAATCCACGAATAATAAAGTTACAGCAGTTTTAACACTATCCCAAGAAGACACACAACCTTTTTCTTTTTTCTTTTCTGGCTACCTCCGGAAAACTTTACCCAGCAAATGTAAACACCTGGAAGGTAAAGACTTGTGTGGCATGTATAAAAACGTACACGATAAGGATGCTTTAATGTAGTAAAAGTAAAGCAAAACCCTGACGCCATGAGGTGCTTCAGTGTGGTGCTCATTTCTACAATTTAGGCCTAAGAACCTGTGGCGGATTATTCACCCACTACCCTGGAATCAAGGCCCACTGCATCATCCAGGTTACCACAATTACCTAACCAAGGCGATACACTAGGACTAGGTACTGTACTCAATTTACCTACCGTATCGCCCGACAAATAGGGGATGGATACCAGAGTCGAGTGTACCCAGCCGCCCGAACCAGGAATCTATCCCCGACGCTATCGAGCCAGCAACTTCACAGTTAGTAACGCTAACCACCCGGCTACCGAGGCGAAAGGTAGCTACAAAATGCAACTGGATATATCACATTTTGTATGACTAAGAAAATGCTTGCAAGTTAACCTTCAAACTCAGCCATAACACATTACCATGTTATTAATCTGGGTGACACTTTGCATATAATATTAACATTTACTGAATCTAATTGTGTAAGTCCAGTGTGGCAACGTTCCCAGCTTGAAAATAATACAGTGGTGTGAGAGCAATGCAGGTTATCAATCTACTGTCAGAATGTATAAATTTATCGGCCTATTATCAAAATTAAATAAATGCCACACTGTATATCCCCACTCAGTAGGCTATCCTAGTATATATTCTAAATGTCCCTATTTTAGACATATTTATATTCACTGTGCGTAAGAAAAATTGTTACTACCGTTAGAACAACACCTCGGGTCTACTTCCCCGGGGAATTATGCAGTAATATGTACTGTAGGGTAACGTACTGTTGCCAGGTGTAGTGTAGTGTAGTGTAGTGTCGTGTCGTGTCGTGTCGTGTAGTGTAGTGTAGTGTAGTGTAGTGTAGTGTAGTGTGGTGTAGTGTAGTGTAGTGTAGTGTGGTGTGGTGTGGTGTGGTGTGGTGTAGTGTAATGTAGTGTGGTGTGGTGTGGTGTGGTGTGGTGTGGGGCAATGTAATGTAGTCAACAAGAGTCAGCACTTTGTGAGGTGGCTGCCCTGTCCGTCCACGATCGCTTGACCCAACTGATAAACCTCCTGCCCTTATCTCTTGCCCCTCCTCTCTCTCTCTCTCCCCATACTTCCTAAACTCATACGGCAGTCATGAAGGAGCGTGGGTAGGAGACATGACAGAAGATAGTGGTCGCAGATAAGAGTATGATTTGGGTTTGGTTATTTTGACTGTTCCTGGTTGATGTCAGCTTCTGGGCGTCCACGTTACTCAATGGCAGTTAATGGGGTTCGAACCAGCTTTACAGCGTCCCATGAACCTAAAGTCAGTGCCAAATCGACTGATTCACATAATATAATATCTTATTCCCTTTTCATCCTTTACTCCCTCTCCATACTCCCTCCCCCTCCCCTTTATATCCCCCCCCCTTCCCTCTCTCTCTTATGCCTGCCATGGTGTCTCTCTCATCCGCCTCCCTCACTCTCAATCTCCGACCCTGCCTCCTCTTCCTCCACAGTGATAAAGAGATACGTCGACCTCCGATAGCGCCCCCACCGACCCTCGTACCTCCCTCCTCTCCTATCTCTAACTTACCTTTATATTCACTCTTCACCCCCCCTCCCCTTATCTAGCTTCATTTCTACCTCATTTTTTACCCACAGTCTTTACAACTACTGTACAGTTCATGCAGTTTATCTAAGCGGATATTTTCTTTATTTTGCTGCGTATTTCCCGTAGCTCAGTGGGCGAATAAGACAAGACTATGGCTCTACATCCATTCTACAGCATTTCGTGACTAGCATCGTAATGTACTGTTGATCCACTGCTACAGCTCCACATTCAAGATGGAGAGTTGACAAATTTACTCCCACTTAATATGAAAAGTATACATGTGGTCAAATAAACGAGCAGCTGCCATAAGTATTTAAAAGTACGCTGAATTACTACATTCAAAAGATTACTAAGTATAGACTACACTTACAGAACCCTTGTTATAGATCTTTGTAACACACAATAAGAAATGTGCTGCTGTAATCAGGCGCAACTAAGAAGAGCCTTAAGGCTAGGCTGGAACAAGTAAATTTTTAATTTTCCACCTCATAACAGTAACACTTCTGTTTAATTCACTGTGATCTCTACTTCAATACTTTTATTTCCTTTTACATATTCTTAAAATCAGCCAAAGGGATTGGGTATTAAACCTTTGGGAAAATACACGGGTAACGGGGGTGGGGGGGGGTAATCATCATGACCTTCGTTCCTCGCCAAAGTTGGAGCGAAGCAGGATCTACAAACAAGGAATGAGGAAGTACAACAGTGGAACAACAATCAATAGCATACCGGTACTCTGTGACATGGACCAGACAATCCTTCACATATTCAGACATTCGGTGCTTGTGATGGGAGACACGACTGAGAGAACAGACACTAGTCTTGTAAATTATGACGTTATGGCAAGTTAGGGAATGCCAGGGAAAAATAATAATAATGGACGGCGGTAAGGTGAAAAAAAAAAAAAAGTCATTTATTCTTTTAGCTAGGATTTTTTAATTTTTTCTGGCACTCCCCTCAGTACGAGGACATCATGTATGCTTGCTATCGCCAAAAGATTTTCAGTCATACCTGGAGAGACCTCCTCGTTGTGAAGGTGCTAATGCAGTTAACACAACCAAGCAAAAACGTGAGGAATTCAACAGCATCCACTTTATTCAATCACTTCTGGGCACGAACGCCTTGTAAAATAACTGCCTTAAACGTATCAACAATGCCAAACACAAATGCGAGAAACACCAGAAGTTGGCGCCTAGCACGACTCTTTCACTCCTTGCTCTCGTTTCCCATAGCCATGCACAACGTAAGAATACGACAACTCTGCCTTTACCTCACTCACTCACACCCTGGCTGAACATAAACAGAATCCTTGGTGAGAAACTGTGACGCCAAGGAAGTCGCTATGATGTGTACCAACTGTACCACGCCATAAAACATAACCCCCTGAATATGGTTGACCGTCTTGTTGGTTCATTCTTGCTGCTATCAGACAAATTTAATCAACTTCTGAAAGGACTCTCGTACTGAAGAAGTTCCTTAAAGCTAAATCTACCCGCTCATTCCCCCGTTCGAAAATCTGTTGTAAGATGAATAAAATCGTCAGAATATGGCATAAAAAAAAAAAAAAAAAAAGGCCTCCGAACTCAAAGGAACCTTTCATTATGACGACGTTTTTTCTTAATTTTTGCAACCACCATTTTTTCCCTCTCCCTGGGGAAGACGTAGCAAAAGGGTCTGTGGAATTTTTATTTCTAGCCAAATAAAGGTATCTCTAAAGATTTAGTAAAATAATCTGTTGTAGCATTATTTTAAAAAGTACTCTGAGGAGGTTTTCTTTATCAATCTATTGTCAGACGCCTCAATCCCGTAAGAGGTGGCCTCAAACAAATCGCCCCCATGTCGTCCTGTCCCCCGCCAGTTCACTGTCCTTCCCTCAGCTCATAACCCCCCTGTCTCATATACCTCTCCACTCCATCCCTCCATTTCATCCTTGGCCTCCCCCTCCCTCTCCCCCCCTCCACCTCACTCATATACACTCTTTTCGTTGGTCTGTCGCTCTCTATCCACTCATGACCAAACCACCTCAAAGTGTTTCTCCTAACGCTTTTTATCACATCCACATCTACACCATAACGCTCCTTCACTTCATTTGTCTTAATATACAACGCTATGCTAGTCTGCGTGCTGCCTTCGCACTTTTTTTTTTTTTTACTGTTAAAACGTCAAAGCAAATATATGACAAATACCAATGACTTGTCCAAAGGAAATGAAAAGGCTATCGTCTTGTGTTTCCATGAATAAATTATCAAGTTCACAGCCACGAGAGGGTAAAAGAAAGAACGAAGAAGACTTACCGGTATATCATATATATATATATATATACCGGTACTAAAATCTGAATGGTATGCTTGTACACAGTACGTTTCTTTGTTTGTTGGTTCGTTTGTAAGCAAGATTAATCAAAAACCACTAAACGGATTTCCACGAAACTTGGTAGAAGAATGGGCCTTGGCCCAGAATAAACTCTATTAAATTCTGGTGCGGATACAGGATTTTTTTTTTTTTTCACTTTCTTCAACACTGCGAGATATGGCGTTGGCGGAGGTATGCGCTCTACAGAGTGCCATTGTAGTATAGTTATTTATTTAATTATTTATTCATTTAGATAAGGGATGAAATTCTGAGGAGGAATATTCGAGGCACTCACTGTGCAGTAGAAATTCTCTACTGGAGGTCTAGCAATGTGATATGTGACTGAGGTCACTGATGTGGCAGTGTCGTTGGGCGATATGAGGTGTGCACGAAGTACAGTATATCAGTGTGAGGTGTGGTAGTATGTGCCGCTGCTGTATGGAGTGTGGTAGGGTGCGACACAGCAATGTAAGGCTTGACAGCATATGAGTGAACCAACAGTTTGCAGTATCTGGAGTGCGTAAACAATGGTTTTGTGCGGTATGGTGTAACCTTTTACGGCATAATGACTATTCTAATGCCCTGTACTTGGCCGCGAGAAAGCCGATCTATCTGTTTATTGCCTGATGCTGCATCCTGTGAGGGGTGACCACGACAAAAAGATCTATCTGAGTTTCTGTCCCTATTCAGTAACGACCACTTTTCCCACTCCATATCCTCCTTTCTTACATATTCTTTCCAACTCCTAGGTTTCTCTCTCCTTCTCTCACCCACCTACCTCTCATTATACTTTCTTAGTCAATACCAAACTCTTCATTCGCTCCAAATGGTCAGGCCACCTAGTGTTTCTTTACTTTTTCTGTAGCATCAACCTCTGCATCATATTCTTCATGAATCCTTTCATTTGTCCGCCTATCTTTCCATGTCTCTTCAGAGGCACTTCTGGGGACTCCTGTTTCAACAACTCTCTTTTTCTAGACTTTGAGAATCTCCCTCAAGCTTCGGCTAAGCTTCACTGAGGCACGCTAGTAGTGGAACTAGTGAACTGACATGCCACAGCTTCCTTCACTCCCATGAATACTTCCCTATTTGTCGTCCAAGCGTCATTACTGTACGCTTGTGGTGGAACTAGTAAACTGCCATGCAATGCTTTCTACACGGTCACTATTATATTCCCAACTCTAGTGACTATCTTGACGCCCTTTTCACCTTCCTTTCTTGTTGAATCCTTCCCTTCAACACACCGTGAATACAATCTCTTTACAACGCAGCCTATATATTTGAACGCCGGTACATTTTCCATTTCTGATTTATCATTCAGCCTCAACGTACTGTACAATTCGTCTCAGTGCCTTTTTCAAACACCATCAGTTATTTTCTCTACATTCAATTTGAAACTTCGTCTTTAACACACACTACCAAACTCAAACTTCCACTCAACCTCTGTTAACAGCACGGCATCAACTGAAAGCACAAAGTACACACAGTTCCCACTCAATCCTTCCTCTTTTCATAATCACTCTCCTAAAATCCTCGCTTCCATCTATCACTACTCTATCCACACCCACATAACACAGCCATGTTCAGACCACCGGTCAAGATGAATCTCTCAACATGGCATCCAATCTCACTGAAGGTTTGTTGTTTCATACATACTCTGGACTTTAAGTAATCCCTAATACTTTCTACCTCCGTATACTCCTATAGTCGATTTGTTTTCATCTGACAGAACTGGACCACTTCCACAACTTGTATACTAGTATTATACTTGAAGCTCCATTTAATCTGATAAACCTTAGCTGTGTAATCGGAATGGATTTCCTTGATACGGTAACTGGTCAAATTTATCCTACACTCTGATTACACCTGGTCACTCAATGAGCTGAATTAGGTCTACAAATCTTTGTAAGGTGAGAACTAATTAAGCATGGCACTCTCCAAAATGGGCACCACTGAATTGAAGGGAATATGTGGGCAGTGAGGATGGATGGTGAGGATATGGAGAATGTGAGTGCATTCAAGTACTTGGGTAGTATGATGAGTAAGGATGGAACTTTGGGGGATGAAGTGCGTGAAAGGGTAGAGCAGGGAAGGAAGGTTGTTGGTACACTGAAAGCAGTGATGAGAAATAGGGAGGTGAGTATGGAAGTTAAGAAGTCACTGCATGATAGTACTGTGATCCCTACCCTGACGTATGGAAGCGAGGCGTGGACCTTGCAAGAGGGGAACAAGTCAAGAGTGAGAGCAGTGGAAATGAGTTACTTGAAAGGAGCATGTGGAGTGACGTGGAGTGACAGGTTGACGAATGAAGAAGTGAAGGAAAGTTGTGGGGTGGATGTGGATGTGGTTGAGAAGATTAGGAGAAATACACTGAGGTGGTTTGGACATGTGGAGAGAATGGAGAATGAAAGACTGACTAAGAGGGTGTATGTAGGTGAGGTGGAGGGAGGGAGAGGGAGGGGTAGACCGAGGATGAGGTGGAGGGATGGAGTTGAAAGGTATATGAGGGAGGGGGGGAGTGAGTTGGGAGGAGGGTAGTCAAATGGTGGGTGACAGAGCGACTTGGAGGCGTTTTGTCTGCGGCCACCCTTTGCGGGATTAGGGTGTCGGGCTATAGACAGATAGACGAATTATTGCCGAGGTACTCAATATACCATTAAAATATCGTTATCTTGACGCCAGTACCCTGATTACGCAAGTGATACGATAAACAAAACTAATGCTCTCTCTCTCTCTCTCTCTGCCCGAGAACGTTATTATCTTATTGTGATCTACAAATGATTTTTTTTTTTTTTTTGGTCAAGGAGGACGTATGGTAGTGATAAGTTTAATAAAGGCTACACAACCCCTACAATTCAAACACTCCCCTTGGCTGAACAAAATCCTCTGGGGGTAGAAGAATGAAAAAACGTCATTGGGTTGAAAGGATTAAAGTTACTGAAATATACTGTACTAATCTTGCTTCCACGTTACATCTCCTGATTCTTCTAAACACAGCTTTACTCGTATTCCTAACATCCTTACAAGCACAGCTAGAGTCAACAGGTCCTTCACACTCTCGAATACGTATCAAATCCTAGAGATCTGGCTAATAAACAATAATGAAGCAGACTGGACTCCGAAAGGCCAGCCACATACATGAACTACTGAGAATGACTGTGCAGATATATATATATATATATATATATATATATATATATATATATATATATATATATATATATATATATATATATATCATCCACTCGCTCGATGTAGTGCGGCCTACTTCATCCTTAGCCTTTATCATTCTTTTTCTGTGCCTGCCCTCCTCTCTTCCTATTTCTCCCATCTTTCCTGTCACTTCTTATTGCTTTTCTTTCCTTTACAGGTGGCTTTACATTGAGTGACAAGCCAAATAGTTTCCTGTAAGCCAGCAAACCATTTACAACGCTGGGTGGTAACCATATAAGCATACCATACGTGCTCCCTACGTGTCAACAAGTGGGTTGGTGGAGGGTTAGTGCCTCTCCCCGTAAAACACATAACTCAAAGTCAAATGGCCACCCCTTACGGGACTATGGCGTCTGGCAATATATATATATATATATATATATATATATATATATATATATATATATATAAAGATATATATATATATATATATATTATATATATATATGCTGATATCAAAGAAAAGGAAAAGAAATGTCCCGAGCACTTTCGTGTATTCACATCTGGGGAGGACAAAGACGTGAATACACGAAAAAGTTCTGGATATTTCGTGTTTCCTTTTTGCTTACTGGATAACAGCATACCTATGAACTATGCGTTATTAAGTGTTTTATTTGCATACAGAGAGAGAGAGAGAGAGAGAGAGAGACTACGGGAGATATATCGTAGTGAAGGGGTCTAGCTCTTCTGCGAGTTATCCCTCGCACCCAAATTATAACAATAAAGCGGTTAACACTCACCACACAAAGTAAGAAAGACGAGGGTGATCTTGCCAAGACGCTCCATGCTGACGAAATGCTGGTCCGAGGAGGTGAAGGGAAGGCTATACTGACAAAGGACACCCCTCAGTCAACCCACGCCGGCGCCGCGTAGGGAGTGCACCTAAGCAGAGAGAGGGGGGAAACGTGCAGGGGAGAGACGAGGGAAATGCGACTGAACCGGGGTGCAGCAGGACACTGATAGGCTCAACCGCTCAGTCGTACAATCTCAACCCCCACCCCCAACCATCACTACCCCCCTCCCCTACACTTCACCAGTCACAATATTCCGTGTGAGATCCACTCTCACTTTAATTATCAGCTACGTCAGACCCTACCTAAGGCCACTGGTCAGCAGCAGTAGCAGCACGGTCTCTCTACAATCTCCCACTGCTCTTCCCTATACCCTACCATTCCCATTACTCCCCCAGAAAGGATCACTCTCTCAGCTACGCTAAATTTTACCTACAGGAATTGGCCTGTTATCATCATCATCATCATTAACAACAAAATATCCCACTATCACCCACACCCTCCACTTGACTCGCCCTACTACTACCGTGAAAAGACGACTCACTGCAATTATCACCTACATTAATTACCCTACTGACCCTCAGCCACTGGTCATCATCACTACCAGCAGCAGACCAGTCTCTCTGTACAGTACATCACTCCCCTCCTCAACCACACCTCATAAACCCTACTATCCCCCTGTAGGACTATTCTCAATTTAATTATCAGCTACACTAGACCTTGCCTACGGCCAATGGTCAGTAACCATCATCAATGCACTCTCTCTCTCTCTCTCTCTCTCTCTCTCTCTCTCTCTCACACACACACACACACACACACACACACACACACACACACACACACACACACACACACACACACACACACACACACACACACACACTTGGGAAAGAGGCAAATATGAAGACCTGGCAGAAAGTACAATTCAGAGTTTAAGAGCATTACTACATAGAATGGAAGAGAACTCTGAATGAATTATATCAACTGGAGATTCCAATACAAATATAAATTGGAATACTCCAGATTGTAAGAAGCCATGAAAGCTGTTGGGATCAAAAGCTCCTGGATCTTGTGCACGAGTTTTTCCTAACATATGTAAACACCAGAAAAAGAGGACCTGATGATCAGTCAGTACTAGATCTTATATTTACTAGGCAAGGAAATGATATTAACAACATAATGTATAACCCTCCAATCGGCAAAAGCGACCATGCAGTATTAAATTGTAACTTCAGGATTGCATATGACATAGTTAACAGTAATGAGTTACAAGAAAAAAAAGGCCTAAACTACAAAAACGGTAACTACCATGACCCAAAGAATTACCACACTTCTTATAAATAAATTGGGAAAAAGAGCTTAGAGGACAAGATTTAAAGGTTACATAAAGAAAATTCTGAAATTTTTATGAAATAGGGGTCCAAAATTACATCCCTCAGCACAAAGAAACAGAAATAAGAATAAAGAAATGGTTTAATACATAATGTAAATAATCAAAAGAAAAAGAAAAGATTTGCTATATGGAACACATACAGAAGACACAAGAGTGAGAGGGCATATATATAACTGTAAACAGGCATGAAACGATTATATAAGGATAAGGAGAAAAGCTCAAAGACAGTTTGAGGAAGACCTCATCAATAAAAGTAGTGATCAGCCGAAGCTATTTTACAGCTCCATCCAAAGCAAAAACCAAAAGTAGAGATAAAATGCAGTTTATTACGGACGAGGGGATGATTATACACAAGAAAAAGACATTTGTGAAGTACTAAAAAATTCCCAATCAGTTTTAACGGTAGAAAATAATTTTGAGTGATATGATATGGAACATGCATGCCCACACATAATACAATATACAAATATCAGAAAAAGAAGTACAGGAAGAGTTAAGTAAACTAGACAAAGGAAAAGCAAATGGTCCTGACTAAATTTCAGGTTGGGTGCTACATGAATGTGCAGAAGAGTTAAGCAGACCATTATATTTAACATTCAAGAATCCTAAGGTCAAAGTAAACTACCTGATATTTGGAAGAAAGCAAACACTGTTCCCCTATTCAAGAAAAGGATTAGACAGAATCCACTTAACCGACCAGTATCCCTAACTAGTGTTGTAAGATACTAGAAAACCTAAGAAAAGTTTGAGTAAACCATCTAAAAGAACACAATATGATAACAGAAAGGCAGTTCAGTGTTAGAAAGGGAAAATCATGTGTTACGTATCTATTAAGCTACTATGATAGGTTACAGAAACATTACAGAAAAGAGAACAATGGGTGAACAGTGTCTATTTAGATTTCAAGAAAACGTTTGACAAAGCACTGCACCAAAGACTTTATGGAAACTGTACCATCAAGGAGGTATCCAAGGCAACCTGTATTGTTGGATGCAGGGTTCTCTCAGAAAAAGGGAAATGAGAACAGTACCAAGGGGAAATTACTCATCATGGAGGGACGTGACTAGAGGAGTTCCACAGGGCTCAGTGCTGGCACCAATTATGTTTTTCGTACACACAGTATAAATGACAGACACAGTAACACTGGAAATGCTGATGATGCAGATCTGGGTAGCTGATGACTGCACGATGGACGATGTTTTCCATTATCTCTGGAACCACTGACTTTCAAGGTTTAATAATTGTCTGTAACCGAAAAACATCTCGCTGATGACGTCAAACTTTAGTTTGATTCATTCAACCAATTGAGCTACACGCACACCTGGTGAAAACCAGACAGCTCATATCCTGCCTTAGGTCATGAATTTTATCACTCCTTGTATGCATACCGCTAAGGAAGAGGTGCTAAAAAACTTATAAAGTTCACAAGGGTAAAATTCAATACACAATACGCGGTACAGTACATATCCTACTAACGAGATTATGTAATACGGAAAATATACCACGCTCAAAATAACACGGCCCATGAAGAACATCTCCATTTTAAAGGCTTAATAAGCAGTATATATATATATATATATATATATATATATATATATATATATATATATATATATATATATATATATATATGTGTGTGTGTGTGTGTGTGTTTAAGTATAAACCCCTTTATTATAGTTTGTGCCTGATCTACCTCCGCATAGGATGTCTGTTATTTGACTAGACGAGAATACTGTAAATGCTGATGACACGTCTAGCAGATCAAGTGGCTGTTGGTACAGAGCGGCCTTATCTTACCGTCATAAGTTTCCCAAGGGCCAGATAACGCACGCCACGTCTGTCTTATGTGTTACCAACTGTTGAGCTTAAATGGGGGATTCATTTTGGGCAGTAATCCCGTGCCCTTGATCTTTATATACTGTGTATATATATATATATATATATATATATATATATATATATATATATATATATATATATATATATATATATATATATATATATATTGTGTGAAATGGAGGGAGAGTAAGAAATTGTTTTGGAAGGAGGTAAAGAAAGTAAGGTAGTGTGAAAGGGGAATTAGTAGGGGAGTGAAAGATAGGAATAATAGATTGTTGGTGGAGAATAGAGAGAAATTGAGGAGATGGAAGGAGCACTTTGAGGATTTGTTGAATGTAGAGAGTGAGAGCAGTGCGAGTATAAGTGGTTGGGGAATGGCTGGGAGAAGAAAAGATGAGAGGAGGGAGGAAGAGATCAGTAGGGCGGAAGTAGTGGAAGCGATGAAGAAGATTAAGCTGGGAAAGGCCCCAGGAATTGATGGAGTGTGTGGTGAAATGCTGAGGTATGGGGGTGAGATTGTTGTGGAGTGGATACAGAAGTTGTGTAGATTGGCTTGGGAAGAGGGAAGGGTTCCAGAGGACTGGAAATCAGGTATAATTGTTCCTCTGTACAAAGAAAAAGGGGAGAGAGAAGTATGTGGTAACCATAGAGGTATTTGCCTTCTTAGTGTGACTGGTAAAATATATGGTAAAATACTCATTGATAGGGTTAGGCATGTGACAGAGGAGCTAGTTGGAGAAGAACAAGGGGGATTTAGGAAGGGAAAAGGGTGTGTAGATCATATATTTGTTCTAAGATGTTTAGTAGAGAAGTATCTAGAGAAGGGAAGGAAAGTGTATGCTGCCTTCATGGACTTGGAGAAAGCTTATGACAGAATAGAGAGGCAAGGTATGCGGAAGGTATTAAGAATATATGGAGTGGAGGGGAAATTGTTGAGTGCCGTAAAGAGTATGTACGAGAGAGCTAGGGCTACGGTGCGAGTGGATGGTGAGCTGAGTGAGTTCTTTAATCTCAATGTGGGACTGAAACAGGGGTGTGTGATGTCTCCATGGCTGTTTAATATATATATGGATGGGGTTGTAAAGGAGGTGCAAGGTAGGGCAGTGGATGTGGGGCTGGCCCTAAAGAATGAGGGTGAGATTTGGAAGCTTCCGGTGTTGCTGTTTGCTGATGATACAGTATTGTTGAATGAAGATGAATGGGAGTTGCAAGGTTTGGTGAATGAATTTGGGACAGTGTGTAGGAGGAGGAAGCTGAAAGTTAATGTAAACAAAAGTAAAGTTATGGTGTTTGAGAGGAATGAAGTCACAGAGTGTGCAGTGAGGTTGGATGGTGAGGATATGGAGAATGTGAGTGCATTCAAGTACTTGGGTAGTGTGATGAGTAAGGATGGAACTTTGGGGGATGAAGTACGTGAAAGGGTACAGCAGGGAAGGAAGGTTGTTGGTACACTGAAAGCAGTGATGAGAAATAGGGAGGTGAGTATGGAAGTTAAGAAGTCACTGCATGATGGCATTGTGATCCCTACCCTGACGTATGGAAGCGAGGCGTGGACCTTGCAAGAGGGGAACAAGTCAAGAGTGAGAGCAGTAGAAATGAGTTACTTGAGAGGAGCATGTGGAGTGACGTGGAGGGACAGGTTGACGAATGAAGAAGTGAAGGAACGTTGTGGGGTAGATGTGGATGTGGTTGAGAAGATTAGGAGAAATACACTGAGGTGGTTTGACATGTGGAGAGAATGGAGAATGAAAGACTGACTAAGAGAGTGTATGTAGGTGAGGTGGAGGAAGGGAGAGGGAGGGGTAGACCGAGGATGAGGTGGAGGGATGGAGTTGAGAGGTATATGAGGGAGGGGGGGGTGAGTTGGGGGGAGGGTAGTCAAATGGTGGATGACAGAGTGACTTGGAGGCGTTTTGTCTGCGGCCACCCTTTGCGGGATTAGGGCGTCGGGCTATATATATATATATATACAGTATATACAATTTATTTACTAATTGCAGGCGCGTGAGTCTATATGGAGAGAGAGAGAGAGAGAGAGAGAGAGAGAGAGAGAGAGAGAGAGAGAGAGAGAGAGAGAGAGAGAGAGAGAGAGAGAGAGAGAGAGAGAGAGAGAGAGAGAGAGAATTTTCAATTATTTCGACCAAACCTTGGAGAAGAGTTCAGTCAACCAAAGGGTTTTCTTTTTTTTTCTTTTTTTTTTCTTTTTTTTTTTGGCAACAATAGTTCAAAGGTCAAGGTTACAGGGCATGGTGACCTTAAACAGCTTTTATTCATTACAGACCAAACCTGGTAAAGCGTTCAAGGTGAGAAAATGTCCACAAATGTTCTCGAACATGTGTTGACTACACAGCTGGCAACATGTTTGGACATATATTTGCAAAAGTGTTTTTGCAGCTTCGAACTTACTGGCAGCAGAGGCGACGTGATAAGTGTGTCCATGCAAGGCAGCTGAGATTTCATCATGATATTTCCAACATGATCACGACGCTGTTGTTCTAAGCATTTTTGGAGTTTGTTACCCGTCCCTGCCCAGGAGGGCTCGGGGACGGATATTGTTTCCACTCGGTTTGTCTGGTTGTTTGTTTGTTTGTCTGTCTGTGTCTGCCTGTTAACAAGTTTACGCGAAAACTACAGGTGCGATATGATGGGCTGTGACCTTCTGATCACCTGACTGAATTTTGGGCCCAATTGGGCCGAGGCCGTAGCCCCCCAAAAATGAAACTCATGTCGAATTCGTCATAAGCCTATCGACATGAAACTAAAACCTAAAGGTGCATCTTTCAAATCTGCATCCTATAACATGCCTCATTACATCAGAGGGTCGCCCCCCAGCCAGCAGTAGGGAAGTCAATGTCAGACGGGTCGGGCGTAAAATTTCAAATGGACATAAAATCGTCAATTTTCACCCGATTTACTTCAAATCTGATGTGATATCTGACCAGATATCCTGTTGTGTTTATATGTCAGCATTAAAATGACTGCTGGGGATGGGTTAGCTGTGCCTTGGCACCGCTTCTTGTCTTTTTTTTTTTATTTATTTTTTTTTTTTTTTAAACATCATGTGACACAAATTTTTACAGATGCCTACTTCTACGGAAACTTTATGGACAGTCAGCAGGCGATGATTTTCATAGATCACAGCATTCACTTTCTCAACATGATCATCGTCTCTTGATATGGAAGGCCGTCCAGATTTGGGATCGTCTTCGGTGGATTTTCTTCCTAATTTGAACCACTGAAACCACATGTGACATTGCATAACTCAGAGAATCCTCCCCATAAGCCTCTTGCAACATTGGAAAAGTCTCTGTAAAAGTTTTACTCAGTCTGAAACAGAATTTCACACAAGCACACTGCTATTCAAGATCCTTCATTGGTGAACTTGCAACTATTCGCCAAGTGCACTAAACACGTGTTCACCCAAGCACATGTACCTGGATGACTAAGTGACGTGGCGTGCTGCAACTAGTGTTAGACTAAAGCTCAGTCCTCATTGCACAGTGCTCCCATCGCGATCACGCTATGCCGGCTAGATGGTTTGCTATTTAAAAAGTTTGGTTTCTATTGGACAGACTTTGTTGTAACAGTAGTAGTGTGAGGTTTTGCCTTTTCAACAATGCCTCGTCTTCTTTTATTTCAGTTCTGGTACTGCACTTGACTCTTCTGTCTCCAACTCCATAGTCCGTATTCTGACATTCTATAACTGGTCACTTCAGTTTCATTGGTTTCAACGGGCATTAGTTTTCTGAATACAGTACTGCTGTTTTCTGGGTCTAACTCTTGGTAAGAAAAAAATCCATTCATCCATCCATCATCCAATCTCACGTTGCCCCACGAGGAGCTTTGAAGCCCGGGGCTAGGCAAGATGGTTCTGACATTTAAGGTGAGAGTGACCAGCTTCACTCATCCCTGAGTCGCACAACATGAGCAATAAACCCCAGCCGTCCCTTGGATATAAACCTTCACCGGCTCAATCCGACTGGAACGCTGTAATTACCCACTAAACTACTAGACGCCATAATTTGGTTATATGGTTACCATCCGGCGTAGTAAATGGTTTCCTGGTGTACAGGAAACCATTTGACTTGTCACTCAGTGTCCGGTCACACAGGCAGAAGGAGAAGGAAAGAAAGGCAGAAGGATGAGGAAAGAATAAAGAAAGACAGAAGAGGAGGTAAGTAAATAAGGAAGGAGGAGAGGAAAGGGCAGACACCCGAGAGCAGCACTACATCAAGTGAGTGGATGGTGTGCGCCCCCACCTACCACCATAAGAAAAAAATCATATACTGTATATCCTTGTGCTGAGCAGTCTAGCGGAAAGTGTTCCAATGTATCTGTGCTCTCCTGGCAGAGAGGGCAATTTCTGTCTTGGCTGTCTTAGTTAATTTTCTGGTTTTTCACTTTTAATTTTGCGGTGCAGGTTCGTATTTTAAACAGTAACCTGAACATAGGCTACTGTACATACTTTCTTCACAGACTTTATTCACACTACAGTATGTATACATTCACCACAAAAAGTTTTGCAATACTTCCTATTTTTTTTTTTTGTGACAATTATATTGTTCGTATTTTTAGTTATTTGCTTTCCGGGGAGGGGCACTAACCCTCCGCCAACGCACTTGTGTCACGTAGGGAACACGTATTGGTTGGTTATAAGGTTACCACCCAGCATTGAAGATGTTTTCCGGGTTTACAGGAAATCATTTGTCTTGCCACTCAGTGTAGAGATAACCTAAAAACAAAGTATAACTATACTGTACTAAGCGGGTGAATGATAAGCGCCCCCACCTACCACAATGAGAAAGGGGTGTGTGAGCTGGGACCTGGGCAGTGAAATGGCGGGGGACAGGGAGACATGGAGGCGATTTGTTTGTGGCCACCCCTTACGGGATTAAGGCGTCTGGCAACAGATAGACAATTAAATTGGTGGAAGGTGGTTGTGACCATCATCCATTCACTTGATGTAGTGCTGCCTACTTCTTCCTTCATCTTTATCATCCTTTTTCTGTCTGTCCTCCTCTCTTTCTCTTTCTCCTATCTTTCCTGTCACTTACTATTGCTCTTTCCTTTTCAGGTGGCTTTACACTAAGTGACAAGCCGACTAAGTGTAGTGGTACTCTGTTTTTAGGGTAGCTCTACATTAAGTGACAAGCCAAATTATTTCCTGTAAACCAAGAAAGCATTTACAACGCTGGGCGGTAACCTTAAAACAAACCAACACGTGTTCCCTACGTGACAACAAGTGGGTTGGCCGAGGGTTAGTGCCCCTCCCCGGAAAATAACTAACTAAATGCATGAACAAGAAGCCTCGGACCAGGACTGACCAAAAGGTGATGACAAAGGATCAAACAAGGGCCATGGTACGGAGAGCTACATGGAATGTTACTAAGGGGTGCAAATGATGAGGTGAGAGATCGTCCAGGTGCTTGAGGGTGCGAAAGTGGATGTATGTGGATTATCTATCTATCTATCTATTGCCAGACGCCTCAATCCCTTATACGGGGTGGCCACAAACAAATCACCTCCACGTCACCCTGTCCCCCGCCATTTCTCTGCCCTGCTCCAAATTCACACCCCCCTCTCTCATATACCTCTCCACTCCATCCCTCCATCTCATCCTTGGCCTTGATTGATTATGTGTGTGTGGATGAAAGGATGCGAAGATGTGTAATGGATGCAAGAGAATATAGAGGTTGGGGGAGTGGCCTTTCTGACCACCACCAAGTGGTGGTCAGAATCAAGGCCCAAGTAAAATGGAGAAATAGAAGAAGGGAAGGACAGAAGGAAGGAGTAGGCTAGATGTAAGGAGAGTGGAAAGGTTACAAGAGGATGAGAAAAAGGCAGAATTTAAGAGAGAAGTGGAGGAACAATTATGTAAATATGAACTGAAGCAGATGCGGGACGTGGAAGGTGTGTGCAAGATATTCACAGAGGAAATATGTGCAGCATGTGAGGTGGTGTGTAGGGTGAAGAGAAGACGAAAAGGGGCGCAAGGAACAGCATGGTGGAGATGAATGGATGAGAAATAGGGGCGTGGAAGAAGTTGAGAGACGAAATACAGCGTTATATGTAGAAAGAAAGAGAGAGGTGAAAAGATTAGTAAGAGAGAGTAAGAAGAGAGTGGATGAGGAATTTGGAAGGAATTTGAGTGTCAAGTGGAGGGAATGTAGGAAAAAATGTTCTGGAAGAGGTAGAGTCAGATAGGGTGGCAATGAAGTTAGTAGGGGAGTTAAAGATAAAAATGGTAGATTGCTAATGGAGATGGGAGAAAAAGTGAGTAGATGGAGAGAACACTTTAATGAACTGTTGAACATAGAGAATGAAAGTAATGCGAGTATAAGGGGCTGGGGAATGGCTGGAAGGAGGAGGGAGGTGAGAAGACAGGAAGGAATCAGTAGGATGGAAGTTGTGGAAGTATTGATGAAAGTCAAACTGTGGAAAGCCCCAGGAATTGATGGAGTGCGTGGTCAAATGCTGAAGCATGGGGGAGAGATAGTAGTAGAATGGATGTGGAAGATGTGCAGAATGGCCTGGGAGGAAGGTAAAGTCCCAGATGATTGGAAGTCAGGTATAATTATTCCCTTGCACAAAGGGAAATGGGAAAAAGAAGTGTGAGGTAATCATAGGGGCATTTGTCTTCTTAGTGTAATAGGAAAACTATACAGCAGGATACTTATTGACAGAGTTAGGGAAATAACTGAGGAATTAGTTGGAGAAGAACAGGGAGGCTTTAGGACGGGAAGAAGTTCTGTAGATCAGATATTCATTCTTAGATCTTTAGTGGAAAAGTGTCTAGAGAAGGAAAAGAAGTTGTATGCGGCCTTCATGGATTTGGAGAAAGCATATGTCAGGGTGGATAGATATGGATTGAGGAAAGTATTAAGAATATATGAAGTAGATGGGAAGTTGCTGAATGCTGTGAAGAGTATGTATGAGGGTGCTAAAGGCAGTGTGTGTGGATAGTGAACAGACTGAAGTTTTCTATTTGAAGGTTGGATTGAAACAGGGATGTATCATGTCTCCATGGTTGTTCAATCTGTATATGGATGGGGTTATAAAAAGAGACAGAAGGTAAGGCAGTGGATGTTGGAGCAGCCCTAATGAGAGATGGTAGTGTTTGGAAACTCCCTGTACAGGTACTGTTGTTTGCAGATGATACTGTGTTGTTAAGTGAAGACGAAGGGGAGCTGCAAGGCTTGGAGGATGAGTTTGGGAGAGTATGTAAGAAATGGAATCAAAAGGTGAATGTAGGGAAGAGTAAAGTTATGGTCTTCAAGAGAAATGAAGTCAGTGAATGTACAGTGAGGTTGGATGGGGAGGAAATGTAAAATGTGAATGTGTTTAAGTACTTGGGTAGTGTGATGAGTACGGATGGAAGTTTAGAGGGTGAAGTGCTTGAAAGGGTACAACAAGGAAGAAAGGTTGCTGGTTCCTTGAAAGTTGTGGAAAGAAACAAGGAAGTGAGCAAGTAAGTGAAAAAGTTACTACATGACAGTACTGTGATACCAACTCTAATGTATGAAAGTGAAGCTTGGACCTTGTTGGAGGGACAGAAGTCAAGAGTGAGAGGAGTGGAAATGAGTTATTTGAGAGGAGCCTGTGGAGTCACGTGGAGAGACAGGCTGACAAATGAGGAAGTGAAGGAGCATTGTGGTGTGGATGTGGATGTGATAGGAATCATTAGGAGAAACACAATGAGGTGGTTTGGCCATGTGGAGAGGATGGAGAGTGAGAGACTGACAAGGAGAGTGTGAATGAGGTGGAGGGGGGGAGAGGGAGGGGGAAGTGGAGGATGAGATAGAGGGATGGAGCGGAGAGGTATATGAGGGGGGTGCGAGCTGGGAGCAGGGCAAAGAAATGGCAGGGGACAGGGTGACATGGAGGCGATTTGCTTGTGGCCACCCCTTAGGGGATTAAGGCATCTGGCAGTAGACAGACAGACAGATAGAAAGACAAATCTACTGGTTTCCTGTAAGCCAGGAAACCATTTACAACACCGGGTGGTAACCATATAACTAACCCATACGTGTTCCCTACATGTCAACAAGTGGGTGGGCGGGGAGTTAGTGTTCCTCCCTGCAAAACAACTAACTCCAAGACAAATGGCCAACCCTTATAGGATTATGGTGTCTGGCTATAAATAGACAGACAGACAGACAATTACCGTACTTTATTGTGAATAAAACAAGATAAGGTACTCCTATAAATTCAGTTAATATCTGATGGTTCAGACTTTGTGTATGACCATTTGGCAGGGAATCAGAAGACTCTATTCCACATTTTAGTCTTGCATCCACATCACCTTTAAGGTTTTTTGTTAGGTAGGGTACAGACAAGGTAGCTTACCTTGAAAATTGGAGTTATGTTTCAAGTATGACGAAGCAATTTCAAATGCAATCAGGTAATGGCAGTTCTCTCGTCACTTAATGTCATGAATATTGTTACTACTGTACTTAAACACTAGAGCACTTTCTTGGACCAATGACATGATGCACCACCTTGCATAAAGATGTTAAAACCATGAATGACATAAAGCACACGCAAATGCTGTTCTAACAATTGCAAATACCAGTCACTGGTCACTGTAACGTTCCAAAGGAGGAAATACAAGCTGCTTCTCCTTGTAACACACTAAAATAGTCCCAGATCACAGAATGGTTTGGGTGTTTCATTGTTTTCTTGGTGTACTGATAGTCATACCTGCTGACTCCAAGGATGCCTTCCCCTAACACCACTCACTTTAGCACACTGGAATGAGCTCTCACCACACCACATAACATGCCCAGTACTCTGGTTTCCACGGGCGATATTTGTAGACAAAGGAGGCTTGTGCATTTTTTCTGGCATCATGGCAACAGGCTAGTTCATCTCTTTCTGGAGATGATATTGAATGATGTGAAACATTCCAGGGATATAAGAAAGGTTTCATTGTAATTCTGCTACTGTAAGGCTAGGGGTTTTGAGTGCTTCTCGCCTCAGAGGAGTGTTTGTAACTAAAGTCTTGTGTGGCCAACCAGAACATGGATTTAATGGCAGGAACTGAACAGCTGGCTGGCCCCTTAATGCAGCCTTCAGTATACAGTGTTGCATTTACAGTCTGGCAGTCTCTTTAACAGGGAACTTTTCTTCCTGTAATGTAAGGATTCTGGTCTTTTCCTTACATGACATACTCTTCCCAGGCACAAGGACTGGGAAAAACTAGAAGGAGGGAGGGGATCCACAAAAAACATTTTAAAAAACAGGTACCGGTAGACAGGACTAGCAATAATGCATATGCACCCTCTTCTGATGGAAGCACTACGAGCACTGAGGGCTTGTGGCAGGCAGTGTGTAACAGTGAATCTGGGAGAGTCAAACATGAATTGGTGAATTTAACAGGTAGGAAAATACAAAAAAAAAAATCATTAAAAACTTTGGTTCCATCTCAGAGGGATGAGTGTTGCAGAACTTTTTGTGGTGGGTGTATTTCGAAAGAATGCTTCTGCCTATATTTGTTTTCCATATGGTCATGTTTAGTTAAACTGTTACATGCTTCCTATTTTTATTTGTTTTAACCTTCCATGATCACTCCTAGCTTGTAAACTATGTTGCCCAACTGAGTTCTCTTTGTCATACTGGTGAATGAATATTTCTTTTGCTAATTTGTTCCCACTGTTTTATATGATGGGTCTTGTATATGCCTGTCTGTTCTGTCTTTTACTTTCAGTGCATTACATGGCATAGGCTCCATCTGTTCTTATCATTCCAATATCTGTTCTTATGGTGGTGGTTGGTATGAAGCTTAAGGCTCTGAAGATAAGCTAATTCTGTTGGCTTTGTATTCTATAACCTGGAAACGGTTTAGCTTTCCCTTTGCAAGCATGTTGGAGCCTTTATAAATGAAGATTTGCAGAGAAGACTGCTCTCCTCGAAACAATTGCCCACACTGGATTCCATAAAGTTACTGGTTAATGAAAAACTTCTCAGGTAACACCATTGTCTGTAGCTGTGTGACAGATGAAAATAGGATTTCTTTCCCGCTAAGGAGTTACATACCATACAATACACATGTAAATTACTTTAAAAAACTGCAAACCAGTGTTTGTGTACAATATTTCATGGTGGGGAAGAGAACCTTTTTATTGTTTAAATTACTTTAAAAAACTGCAAACCAGTGTTTGTGTACAATATTTCATGGTGGGGAAGAGAACCTTTTTATTGTTTTAATCAAATCTAGTCATTGTACATTACTGGCAACATCATGAATAGAACCCCTCAATCAAGCAACAAACAGCCTAGCAGGGGTGAATAAAGGAGAGGGTGTTGGAGTGCACATATCCACACTTCAGAAAAAAGAAAATAGCTATATCCAATATCAAATATTATTATTTTACTACTACTATGACTACTACTACTATTACTATCATTATTCCTACTATTATTATTATTATTATTGTGTGGTAGGTGGGGGTACTCACCATCCAATCACTCGATGTAGTGCTGCCCTCGGGTGTCTGCCCTTTCCTCTCCTCTATCCTTCTTTCCTTCCCTCCTCTCCTGTCTTTCTTTCCTTCATTCTTTCCTCATTCTTCTGCCTACGAGTGACTGTACACCAGGAAACCATTTACTACGCTGGGTGGTAACCATATACTGTACCGCTCACCAAATTTTGGTGCCTGGTGGTTTAGTGGGTAATTACGGTGCTCCAATTGGGTATAGACCTCCAACCAGTGAAGGTCTATACCCAAGGGGTGGCTGAGGTAGATTGCTCATGTAATGCCACTCAGGGATGAGTAAGGCTGGTCACTCTCATCTTAAATGTCAGGACCAACTTGCCTAGCCCCGGGCACCGCGCTCCTCATGGGGCAACGTAGGATTGGATGATGATGATGATGATGATGATGATGATGATTATCATTATTATTATCAATATTATCCACTCTCCCATCATCTAATCCTTTTTTGTCCCCTCAGGAGTGTAGGGGTCCAGGAGCTAAGCTACTCAGTCCCAACATTTAAGGCAAGAATGACCACCCTCATATACCCATGAGTGGTATTTTGTGAACAATAGGCCCCAACCATTCCTTGGATTTAAACTATTATGGGTTCCAACCAGCTGAAGTGCCTTGACCTACTAGTGACTAAATTACCGGGTATCATTTAGTTATACTGTAAGGTTATCACTTAACATAATAAATGGTTTCCTAGGACACTGGAAACCATTTTGATTGTCACCTAGGGTAGTCACTTGAAGGCAGTACTACACTGAATGTGTGCCTGATGGGAGCCCTCACCTACCACTTTAAAATTCCAGTAAATAAATGATGAATAAAAGCGAAGAAAAAATTTAGGAAGGGATGGGGATCGGGTGAAAGCTAACAAGCTCTGGTGGAGGTGACCTGGTAAGGGAGAGTCCTACGGTGGATGGGGTCAAGGTGATAAGAGAAGTGCCAACCACTCGAGCCATCATTTCCATATCGTCTAATACTATTGCTGAACATATCAAGGTTAATCTGGATATTCAGGTGTTATATATCTCGTCAACAAAAGCAAAATTATTAAAAAATGATTATGATACAATAGGTATTCAGTTCTGCATGTTGTTCAAGTTCACAGTGATAGGCACCATACTTATCCTGGCTAACTATCTATACAATAACTACTATTCACTTTGTTTCTGAAGGGTACAACATGCTTGCATGCATCAGCTTTGGTCACCTAAAGGTGGCTCTCCATGCCACTCAGTCTCTGGCAGCTTCCCTATAAAGTCCCTTATCCCTGAGGTCACACTCAATGACCTCATCCCAGGTCTTTTCAGTCTACCTCTCGTTACCCTATCCCCAACATTAACACTTATCACTTTCTGCACCCATTTATCATCCCCTATCCTCTCCACATGCCCAAACCATCTCAATCTACCTCTCCTCATCACAACACCAATACACTCCAGTCCCATCCTACCTCTCAACTCTTCCGTCGTAAACCTTGCCCTCCCAAGCCTCGCAGTCAGGGATGCATTGCACATCCACCTAATCACTGCCATTTCTGTAGGTTTGAGCCCATGAATATCCTCTTCTTTTACTGCCCAGGTCTCCCTATAATACAACATTACACTCCTAACACATGCTGCATACAAAGATCCCTTAACACAAAGGGAGTTAGGAGAGAAAACAGCTCCCTGAACTTCTTCCAACCACTCCTCACTTTACCCACAGAGCTTGCTTCAGCCCACTTCCAGCACATAACATGTCTCTCAAATAACAAAAGTCTTCCACAGGGTCAAGAGACTCACCAGCAAGTTCAATCCTTTCACACCTGGCAATTTCCACATGCTCTCCCTGACACACGGCACAAGTGAAATCATCATTACTTCGCAGTTTACCTCTAATAGTACAACATCTCTTATGCACCCACTTATCAAAAACACTGCACAAGATGGAATTACTTCCCACACCCTTGTGGCATATCGAACGTGGCCACTCCCCCTCTTCTTTGACAGTACCACCCCCTGCCCTAGATACCATCACTTTTGTTTTATCTGCATTTACTCTTAAGCCCTTGTGGCCCATACCATCTCTCCATTTCCTAAATCTTTCCTCCACCTCCCTTTCATTCTCTGCAGTCAACACCAAATCATCAGCATACAACATCTCCCACAGGAGTCCATTTCTGAAATCACGCGAGTAGGCTTCAAGTACTGTACCATAATAAACAGCAAGGGGCTCAAGACTGACCCCTGATGCACACCAACATTCACGGAAAACTCCTCACTCAAATCTCCATTCACCCTTACCTGGGCGCGAGCACCCACGCAGCTACATGGCCATAACCATCCTAACCAGTCACTCCTCAATCCCAAGCTTTCTCATTGCCAACTTCACCACCTCTCTAGGTACTCTGTCAAAGGCCTTCTCCAAATCAACAAAAGCAAACTATTGTTCCCTTTTCTTTCCTATGCTGTATATTTTTCCTGAAGCTGTCAAACAATAAATATGGCATCAGTTGTCCCTTTGCCAGGCATAAACCCAAACTGCATCTCATCAATATTCACTCTTTCTCTAATCATGCCTTCTAGAACTCTCTCCATTATGGTACTTTCATTATCTGGTCCAAAAGCTTTATGCCTCTATAATCTCCTCTTTCCAGGGCTTCACCCTTCCCCTTGTACACATTCAAAATTGCACTCTTCAGCCACCCATCTGGGACAACACACTCATATATAATTGTACGGTACTTATCAAATCAGTGACTAATCTCACTCCTGTATCTCCTGAGGCTTTCAATATTTCAGCAGTCAACCCAGACATGTCTGCTGCCTTCCTCACCTGCATCCTGCCTATTGCCCTGCTCACAGTAGGAGTGTCAATCAAAGGCCAAGGGCCAGACACTGCATCTGCTGGCTCCAAACCTTCCCTGGTCCAGTCAAAATCCTCATTCAACATCCGGTTGAAGTGCTCTCTCCAGGCACCTTAAATATCCCCACTGTTCACCACAACCTTTTCTTCATCATTCTTCACACACTGCTCACCTATGATATCCCTATTCTCCCTCTTCATCTGATTTGCCACCTTAAATATCATATTCTTCCTTTCTCCACTATTCAGGTTATCAAGTAAAAGTCTGAGATTCAGACTTTGCCCTGTAAACCTATCTTTTAGCCCTATGGTTGGCAGCCAAGTATTCCTCTCTGCTACCACCCTATCGCCTTAACTGCAGCTTGTACACCCTCATCCCACCACCAAGTTACCATAATTTAGCTTATGTCTTGGGGGGCCCCTTGTCCATCCACACTCTGAATCAGTAACTCAAAAGAGGCTGTTTTTGAAGGCTATGTACTGTTCATCAACATTTCTATCAACATCTACCTGTTCAGCCACTGCTCTATTCATCTCGCTATAGAAGGCATCCCTTACTGCTCAACTTCCATATTTTCCTCGTAGATGCATAAGTCTCCTTTTTCATCACCCACTCCTTAAGCACCATGTCGCATATCAATAACTTGTGTTGTGGCACACACTCCTCACTCCCTATAACTTTAACATTCCTCACTAACCTTCTATCAGCCCTCCTAACCATGAAATAGTCTAGCTGCCTGCTAGTTCCCCTAGTCTCATATGTAATCAACCTACTCTCTTCCTAAAATGTGTGTTGCAAACAATCATGTTCATTGCCTCCCCACTTGAGTATCCTTTCCCCTTCCTTATTTCTTGTACCATATGCACATCCCCCATGTACTCCTTCATATCCATGAGCTGCTTCACCTACATGACCATTAAGTCCCCTCCCAAAACTACAATCTCATTATCCCCCATAGCACTTACGGTACTACTTGTATTAGGTCATCCCAGAATCTATCCTTCTCTACCTCATCCAAGCCTGTCTGTGGAGCATACGCTGATATACCGTACGCCAAAATGCAGACGTAATCCCACCGAACAAAATTCTCACTATTATTATCCTTTTACTGACTCTCATTACATTCATGACAAATTCCACCCATTTCTCCTCAACCAACACACCCACACCACCACATCCATCTGCACTGCCCTGCCAAAACAACCTGTAATATGCATCCCTCCCAGCAATCATTCTGGCTGATCCTCCTCAATAACGGTACCTGACTTCCTGCACACATCCCACATCCATCCCACCTCCTACTAAATGCCTCAACTACTTGCCCTGCTCTACCCCTCAAACTTCCCATATTCCATGATGCCAATCTGATCCCCTTGGATGATTCAGTTTCCTCACGCAAGAAGATCTTTCTTTCTAGCCAAAATCTAGTAAGAATAAATAATGGGAAGAGTATACCATAGGCCCCACCCACCTGCACAGTCCCAGCTGAGATCTAGGACCCACAGCCCATCAACCAGGACCAGAAGCTGTGGCAGTGGCCTCGGGGTACTCTGCCAGGACAGCTACAGGGACATTCCAAGTGTGCCTTGGCACTGCATCTGCCCCGCCATTATACACCCACTGATAGGGCAGCCTCCTGAGGCGCTACTCCCAGGTTCGGGCCCCTCTCCATTGGGCAAGTATTTTCCTCTGATCACCTTAATGTCACTAAAACTGATAGTCAATTGATCAGTCTGGGAAACTTCATCTACTCAAGCTGTTTATAAAAAATCTTCAGTTATCAGCTCTAACAATCTGTCAAACTTCTGGGGCCACTTAATTTAGCAATATACTACGTACAAACAACCCTGACAACTGTAATTCATGTAGAACCAGTATTGGTAAAATTAAAACAGAACTAAATAACCAGTGCAAATAAGATCCACTGTGCAGCATGACTGACTCAGTGGTCTAGTTATCATTGTGTACACAGACATGAAAGTTAAAACAATTACTAGAGTCACTACTGTAACCTGTATCCAAGAAATGTCCAATAAGAACATTAGTCTTGAATCCATGCTCAGTCTGAGCAAGTGGACATGGCCAAGACCCATGTATTATCATCTTGATGTGCAGCATAGACTTTTGTTAACCCTCTGATCTTGGAATGTTTTCCAGTGGTGAGTATATACTATAAAATTGTGAGGTATTTGACACAGTAACACAGATACAGTGTACAAGTTTTCCAAAGAGATATAACATCACTTTGCTGCAAAAATATGAGCAGCTGGTATAATGTGTAAAAATGTAACCCTTTCATAAGTGATGCAATGAATTCAAGAGTAGTATGGTCCTTTGTGATGCTGCACTCGGCTCAAGCCAACCACAATGATGTAATACGTACAGATACTTACAGATGTCCATCTGGATGAGATTCAATGAGCCAGTGACTCCAGATCCTGAACCAGAACACTACTAGTGTGATGGCTTTGTGTGGGAGACATAATTTGTGCTTTATAGTTACCGGTATAGAACTGATCTTGATTTTTCCAAATTTATCAAAATTCCTTTAAAAACTCTCAACAGAACTGATCTTGATTTTTCCAAATTTATCAAAATTCCTTTAAAAACTCTCAACAGAATCCGAGTCTATCACTCATTCTGGCAACCCATTCCAGTTATCTATTACTCTACATGGAAAAGAATATTTCCTTATATTCAGTCTTGTCCTGGGTTTGAATATCTTCTTAGAGTTGCCTCGCATTGTACTCTCCTCTCTCATCTGAAAGACATCCATGCAGCAGTCCTTATCATACTTTCCACTTACAATTTTGTAGGTTTCTATTAAGTCCCCTCATGATCACCTATATGTCAGAGTCAGTAATTAACGCCTTTAATCTTTCCTCACATGACAGTTCCTTAATTTGTGGCAGAAGTTTGGTAGCTCTTCTCTGAATGTTTTCTATTGCTTCAATATCTTTTATCAAGTGGGGATTCCATACCTGGTTGGCATATTCCAGATGAGGTCTTGCAAGAGCAACATACAGGGATTTAAACATCTTTCCATCCAAACTAACAATTGATATAATTAATTCCATTAGCTATGTTGTTTGCCTTATTAATTTCTTCAGAAAGATGTGCTGAAAAAGTCAACCTGTCATCAACTATTACCGGTACTGCAATATCTTTCTCAGCTGTGGATCTGTCAATATAGTTGGTCAAGTAACAGCCTTCACCTTCAGTGTTCGTTTTGCCAATCCAGAGATCCGTTAGCCTGGTGCAGGCTCAAACTGCCAACCCTACAGTCGTGCAATGCAAGTGTTACCAATGAGCTACTCTGGCCCTGCTTATGTACAGCAGCAGTAGAGAACGAGGGTGAATTACCCGAAATGGGGCAAATCTAAAAACGTTGGGGGTAATATGTGTGGTATGAGAGGTAATGCGTGTAGTACACAGTACAGTATTATGGATTTTTAACATAAATTATGTAAGTTTTAGTGAATAAGATGTAAAACGATGTACCAGTACTGTATCATGTATCGTGATAGTTGATGCTCAGTAGCCACACTACTGACAGATGTGTACACAAATGTAGCTAATTTTAGAAGCAAATTATTTCTTTTCTTTACTTTGGACTCTGGGGATAATTTCATTTTACTCAAAAAAAATTGGGGGGTAATTCCCTAAAAAAGTTCCCCGACCTTTGATGTAGAGTCCATCAGCCGTCCATTTTTTTTTTTTTTATATACTGTCTTGTTCTACTGAATCAACTGGTACAATTAATTTTCATGACAAACATTAATGGTTTGTGTGTGTGTGTGTGTGTGTGTGTGTGTGTGTGTGTGTGTGTGTGTGTGTGTGTGTGAAAGTAACTTCTATCATGTCTGGGGCAGTCTTTTGTCCTGAAAATAGCTGGGTCCTAACCATGACATAATTCAGTCCTAACATCCATCCATCCATCATCCAATCCTACATTGCCCCATGAGGAGCGTAGGAGCCCGGGGCTAGGCAGTTGGTCCCGACATTTAAGATGAGAGTGACCAGCCTCACTCATCCCTGAGTGGCATTACATGAGCAATCAACCCCAACCATCTCTTGGATATAAACCTTCACCGGCTCAATCCAACTGGTGTGCAATAATTACCCACTAAACCACCAGGCGCCAAAATTTGGTTATATGGTTACCACCCAGCGTAGTAAATGGTTTCCTGGTGCACAGGAAACCATTTGGCTTGTCACTCAGTGTAGAGTCACCCACAGGCTGAAGGAAGTGGAAAGAATGAAGGAAAGAAAGACAGACGTGGGAATGTAAAGTCACCCGTAGGCAGAAGGACAAGGAAAGAATGAAGGATAGAAATACAGAAGAGAATGGAAGGAAAGAAGGATACAGAGGAAAGGGCAGACACCCGAGAGCAGCACTATATCCAGTGAGTGGATGGTGAGTGCCCCCACCTACCCTAACCATGGCATCAAAATTAGGAGTGTTCATGGGTATCACACAAACCAAACCTACCCAACCTCAAAACAAGTCCCAAGACCTTGGTGGCAAACTACTTCCAGACTACATAATGGCCAATGCACTACATACTGTACGGTATTTGACATTTACCACAGAATTTCAAAATACAGTATTCATGTTTGATACTACTGAATCTCACCATGGTGTACCAGCCCCACAATATCATGCCCTCACCTCCTGCACAAAACCCTATATAGCTACTGCCTCTGTACTGTCAGGCCTACTGTTTGAAGGCGGCCTACTTGGTGACTGAGTTACACCTGATCAAAGTGGCCTGATTAAAATTGAATCAGTTTGTGATGCTCTTTAATGTTAAATATGACGAGTAATCATTGGCTATTCATTAAAGTATACTACTTACCATTCAGGTTCCGAAGGTAGTGTTAACAAAATCTTCCAACGACAACTCAGCAAGGCTACCGGTACCTAATTACACCACCGATACGTTAACCTGTTACTGTCACACAATGGCTTGTTGCTATGTGATCACTGATCCGTTAACTTATAGGACACAGAGCCTATCTCACGACATTTCCCATCAACCACTCATCTACGTTGCTTTTGAGCTTCCTCGCTCTCATTGGTTAAAGTGGAGGCGTGGCGACCTAACGACACGTAGAAAACGATGGATGTGTTTACCCCGAACAGCCTATGACTGTACTTGATAGCTCGTGCGTAACAGTGTTTGATGCTGCTAGTCAGCCATCTTGGTTATCCATGTGAAGGCAAACGTTAAGATTGGGGCAGACACTATAAAGCGTTTACAGCCGCGGTGCTCATCTACGTAACTCAGGCCTTTGAGCCCTTTTTTTTTTTTTTCCAGTATTCTGGAATACAAGATTACTTGTATGCTACTTTTCAATCTGGAGGGGTTAGAAGTAGTCTCCATTAACCCCTACGTCTCCCATAAGCTTAATAAAATCATCTGGTAGTAGCAACAATAAGCTTATATATATATATATATATATATATATATGGTAACAGCCGTGGCTCAGTGGGTTAGAGCGCTCAGCTCTGACCGAAGGGTCGGAGGATCGAATCCATCAATATATATATATATATATATATATATATATGGTAACAGCCGTGGCTCAGTGGGTTAGAGCGCTCAGCTCTGACCGAAGGGTCGGAGGATCGAATCCATCAAAGGGTCACTGGTAGACATCAGGAAGGGCATCCGGTCATAAAATGCTACACGCTCCAGTCCAAAGTCCTCTACC
This sequence comes from Coenobita brevimanus, assembly GCF_032717465.1. Taxonomy (NCBI): domain Eukaryota; kingdom Metazoa; phylum Arthropoda; class Malacostraca; order Decapoda; family Coenobitidae; genus Coenobita; species Coenobita brevimanus. The sequence goes on along the minus strand of NC_137050.1, from coordinate 10,506,832 downwards.
CAGGGGCAACGCATTGGGGATACCTGGCGTAAAACCAAAAAATATATATATATAGCTGTGGGTGGTCTGGTTGATAAGAGACAGATATTACAGTAGAATGAACACCCTGGTAAAGATTGTGAGAATAACTCACAATCACGCTTACCATGATGACGTCTTTGTTCTTGCAGCCATCAGACGATTTTACTCAGCTTAGGAGAGAATTTTGAAACAGGGGGAGTGAATTTTTCTCACCCCAGGAGATACTTTTGGAATTGGAAGGGGAGGGCACGTTTGCTTGGCTGACGGGAGAATTCTGGAACTGGAGGGCTTGGATGTAGCTTCCAGTAACCCCAAAAAGATTTTCTGTAAGCTGAATAAAATCGTCTGGAGTAACAAGAATAAACCGGAGGAAATTATCGCAGTGAAAGGGTTAACTGCGCCCTGGAAACCCTACTGTATATGTCACTACTGCGTCCAGACAAGTTCCAGGAACTCCACAGCGGATTTCTGATTTATTAACCTCGTCAGCACGAGGAATGTCTTTATCATTAATACAGTTATTATTATTGTTGTTGTTGTTGTTGTATTTGGTAAATATTTACCATTACATCAGACCCAAATCGGGAAAAAATCAATATCCCCACATTATTCTACCCACAATTATAAACAAACTAGCTGCCCGGGTCAAAAAGGCGAACACTCTAAACCCATTCGTTTTAATTCAATCTTTCTCCTCCAGAAAGACCCTGTACCTCTTATGCTTTTGAAGAGGGATTATAAGAGGTCCAGAAACTTTCTACCTCAGCTTTCGCAGACGAACGCACAGTATTTGTGCGCACTTGTTAACTATTATATACCGGTGTTCTCAAATAACCTCGGAGGTCAACCTCACATAGCCTATGTCCGAACTGGGAGTCATGTGAGCCTCCATGTCAAAAATTGTGCTGCTGGGTTCAGTCGTTCGTGCATGTATTACCGGTGACCTCAAATGATCTACAGGTGATCTTAAATAACCTCGGAGGTCAACCTGACATAGCCTATGTCCGAACTGGAGGTCGTTTGAGTTTCCATGCCAAAATTGGGCTGCTGGGTCCAATCGTTCGAACGTATTTTACCGGTGACCTCACATGACCTCCGATCAATGATCTCAAATGACATCGGATGTCAACCTCACATAGCCTATGTAAGAACTGGAGGTCATGTGAGTCTCCATGCCAAAATTTGGCTACATGGGTACCCGGCGACGCCCGGGCCAAAAAAGGCGAACACTCTACCAGTGACCTCAGATGACCCAGATCTGAATTTTGACCGTCCTAAAACCATCCTTGGGTCACCCTGAATCAGATTATATATGGGTCTGGGGTCTCTGGCCCTTGGTTTGGGCGTGACTGAAGGACAAACAAACAAGGCGGCTTTTTATATAATACAGTATACAGAATGAAACGCATATAAATATCCAGCGGTGGCTGAGTCGGTAGAGAGGCGGCCTGCAGTCCTAATGGACCCAGGATCGAATCCCGGCTGGGGCAGGGAACAGTTTAAGTATTTGAATTCCTAAAAGCTGACTTTCCTGATCTACCAGATGACCCGCCGATATGTCATAAAAATACCCCGGCTATTACCAGTACACCAGTCCTGTATGAGACAGCCCTAGCATGTATGCAATATGGACGGTGGGTATTAGCGCCGAAGTGGTGACATGTGGAGGTGTAGGAGGAAATCTGAGCCTTGGGATAGGTCACTGCACCAAAAAAATAAGCCCTGAAGCCTTTGCCCAGAGTCGGACACGTAATATATATATATATATATATATATATATATATATATATATATATATATATATATATATATATATATATATATATATTAAACTAACGTCTTTACAGTGGATAGGTATGGCGGCTCCCATTTTCACCTGGAATGAATAAATAAACTAATGTGACCAAAAAATCACTAGAAAAGCCGAGTTTTCGCATTAAACCAATCTACAGCCGCGTTACCTAACCTTAACCTGATCATAATACCCTATTTTGTGTGGGAGGGACGCTGGGAAAAGAGGACGGTGTCAGATCTAGTGTTTAAAAAAAAAAAATAAGCGAATTTAAATTGCTTTGAGGGGTATGTGTAAAAGAAAAGTTGGTTAGAGTTAGAGGTTCTATATATTAGGCCTACAGTGTTTTTCTTTTTTTTTTCCTGGCATGAGTTTGGTGTTAAAAAAAAAAAAAAAAAGTTATCTCCAGACAGTTTTATTTAGCTCAGGAGATCCACGTCCCCTTGGCAATGGAGGGGTCACTGAAGGCTATATCTTACCCTTTCAGTTCAAAAAGTCTCCAAAGCTGAATAAAATCGCCTGGATAAAGGAGGAATTTGATATGACGTCCTCGTGCTGAAGGGAAAAGTAAGAACGAAACTATCAAGATCGTTGTGTGCATTAGTGCACCTGGGTAAAAAATACTTGTGTTGAATCATTTCATATCAAACTGAGCCAAAAATATTCACAACCGATCTTATCCATTTTTAACGATAAACACGTCTCTGTGACATGTGAATATTATCATGAATCATTTTGTTTTGTCGTACTTCTCTCATTATTTCCTCTGGTTTGGCTGTGAAATGTTTGGTCGCTGTTAGAGTGATGATAAAAGTAAACGTGCCATCATGAACACAACTAAAATGAAAGAAAATTTATGACTATGGCTCACGATCTTCAGTCATAGCTTTATTTTGTCCTATGTTAAGGTGCAGAGCCTCTCTCTCTCTCTCTCTCTCTCTCTCTCTCTCTTGTTAACAGAATGTAACATGTGGCATGGGCAAAATATATTATTGGGATGGTAGGATACGTGATAAGTGGGATGTGTGGTAAGACCAAGAATTGGTGAATGTCGTGTAGCGCGGCGATGATAAAGACCACTGAATTACTTAAGATGGGCAGCATTCCTGGTGGCAGAGGAGATTTGGCAGCACCTCTTCCTCAGCGGTTTATTTTGCACATTACACATTCACTTCAAAAGAATATTAATCCTTTGAATCCGGTGATGTCCTTTATATTTCGCTCTTGCTACCTCCAGACCATTCTTTTCAACGTAGGAAGACTCTAGTGGCAAAAGGAGTTAGTTAAAGTTAACATTACATCAAACCTTTCCAGCTCCATACATTTCTCTAAGGTGAATAAGAGTCTGG
>NC_137050.1:10368670-10498670 GCF_032717465.1 Coenobita brevimanus | reverse complement strand
TGAGCAAATTTGATGAAATTATGACTCATGCCTTTTTACTCTTCACTTGACGAAGTCGAAGGAGGATATTGATATCACTGGGATCAACAAGAATAGGTGGAGTAGAGATTTCGTTTTCGGAGCAAATATCAGAAAGTATTAACTACAGAGTCATGACATTCCACATAATTATGTCTCATAGTCAACTGATGCCTTTTGATAGGTAGAATGTTGTCTTAAGTTTCTTTTTTTAATATTTTTTTCCTCAGAGATTTCAATGCCACCTGCACAAGGAATCTGAATCCAGAACTGAAAGTATTCATTACAGTCATGAAATTTCACACTGTTATGTGTCTCATAATGAGTTGGTGTCTTTTGGTAGGTAGAATGCTGTGTCTTAAGTAGTTATTTTTTAAAATGAAAAAGTAAAGAAAAATTGCTATGGCGACCTGCTGTCTCTGTGTTATACAGAGGGGGAGGGGGTGAGAGCCGTCATGCGCTTGGTTAGGTGTGGAGGGAGGTGGGGGTATGTGCTTGGTTAGATGGAGAGTTGCAACAGTGTAGCGTTGCCTATGTTTCATTTGGGCAGCCATTTTTTATAATTACATAATAGGTCCAGTCATGAAGTATAAATAATTAGACATTCAGATAATCATTTATCACGTACAATTTCTGCCTCCAAGTTGTAATAGTTGCAAAGTTTAATAGAAAAACGCATTTAAATAATCAGTTATACGCATTTTTGTAATTTCATATAATCTCATGGCATTCTAACTACCAAAAGGCACAAGGTGGCATATTAACAGATATTTCTGGTGAGTCTGAAGCTTGTGCTTGTACTAGTTTTCGAGTCCTAGCCAGGAAAGGATTTTCTTTTTTTTACTTTTTCATTATAAAAAAAAAAAAAACTACTTGAGACACGGCATTCTACCTATCAAAAGGCACCAGTTCACAATAAGACACATATCTATGTGAAATTTCATGACTCTATAGTGAAGACTTTCTGAGTTCTGGCCAGGAAATGAAATCTCTACACCCGGCCAGCAGTTTGCCCAGCTGCCCTGCCGCCCAGCTCTACGGACGGACACCTATTGATCCCAGTGATAAAAACATCCTCCTCTGACTTTGTCAGGTGCAGGATAAAAAGAAGGATAAGTAATGAATTTCAACTCTCCTTATTGCTTAAATTTATAACATGAGAATAATGAACATTTTCTTCCACACAAGAGAAGGGAGAAAATGGACCTGCAGAAGCTCAAATGGAGGAACACGAACATGTAATGCACGTCATTACAGCAGATAACAACACAGTCACTAATGTCACAGTTTTCAACAAATTAAACATATTACGTGATCATAGAATGGTGAGTTGCACAGCCATATTCAGTTTCAGAAAGGAAAGAAAGAAGCTAATTGAAAATGAAAAGGTATGCCTATTAAGTTAAAACAAAGCTGCCTTTCAGCTTAAGGGAATCAGCTTAGGTAGTAGGGAAAGCGAATACAGACAATGCATTAAAAAATTACACTCGAGCTCATAAAAAGAAGACAGGAAATGAAAGTAAAAACAAAGAAAGATGAATAAGAAAGAGCAGAATAGGTTGGACTCTCGTGTCCTTATTTATGAACCCTCGAAGTGTAAACTGTATAGTAGGTTACAAAGTGCCAGGTTAAGTAAGAGAACAGAACACCATTGTATTACTGACAAGAAGCGGTGCCAAGGCACAGCAAACCCGTCCCCGGCAGTCAATTTAGTGCTGACATAAACACAACAGGCTGTCCAGTCAGACATGTCACATATCTAATTTGGAGTAAATCTGGTGAAAATTGACGATTTTATGCCCATTTGAAATTTTAGGTCCGACCCACCTGACACTGCCTCCCCTACCGCTAACAGGGGGGCGACCCCCCCTGATGTAATGAGGCATGTTATAGGATGCAAATTTGAAAAATTCACCTTTAGGTTTTGGTTTCAAGTCGATGTGTCGAATTTGAAAGGAGTTACGGCGAAAAAATGATTTTTTTTTTTTTTTTTTTTTTTTAAATACATTTTGAGCGCTACAGCCTGGACCCTGGCTCAATTAGGCCCCAGATTTAATCAGTGAATCAGGTCATAGCCCATCATCCCTGTAATTTTAGCCAAAATCACACTAGTAGTGTTCGCGTAAAGTTGTTAACAGAGAGACAGACAGACAGACAGACAAACAAACAGACAAACCGAGTGAAAACAATACCCGTCCCCAAGCCCACTCCGGGCCGGGGACGGGTAATGAGCACTCTTATGTTGGTAGTAGCGTAGTTTGTGACCGCAGGCTTTTCTTTTGTGCTCTAGGTGATACTTAACTTTGCTGGGTTGACGATAGAAGAGGTTACGATGTTATGAACGTATCTTCTATAAATCGGCTGTTTGAGAAAAGATGAGAAAATATACAGATAATGAAAAACTACCGGTAAGTAAATTATTAAGTAACGAGTAAATAGCGTGCAAGAACACACACACACACACACACACACACACACACACACACACACACACACACACACACACACCTTAGCACAGCCCTAGGGTCCCTAATGAGGTAGACCAGCTGTAGGTGTATTGATGGGTCTTGCAGCAAAGGCACCACCCACCGCAGCCCCAAACGCACCACCTGCATGGAGGAAAGGGGGGTAGGCTACTTATTACAGCATCATCAATTACTCCTAAGGAAAATAATAAAGCATATCTGATTAGCATCGTTAGTAATATTGTTGCGGAGAAGCCGAATCATCCCAGACATGCATTAGCTCAGTAACAAATTTTTGGCTGTGTCTCCCTAGTTTCATATAATCATCTGTCACAGATGGCCAAAAGGTTGATTACCATGCCGTACTATCGGCACAAGAATTCCTGTCGTCTCTTGTGTTTCTCTTTCCATGGACTTTGAAATCAGTCTCGTAAAACCGCGGCACCCGACGGTGATGACTTACAGAATTATACCCACACATAGAAATTATGTTTACTGGGGAAATATAGCAATTTCGGCTTATTTTTTAAACCTTCCTCGGGTTTTCGACCCTATTTGGACCGTCTTCATACCTGAAGAATGTATAGGTTGATCTTAAATTGCTGTGTCTGTTCAACAAACATCATCATCGTATCAGTCTGAACAGTTCACGACATTGTAAAATGAAGACACAAATTGTAGTAGGCCTAACCTTGGCAACATGGAGTGACGAGGTGGCACAAATATGGCTGACGAAGGTGGCGTTAAAACACTGTTTGGAGGGGACACAGTGTGAAGCCAGACGGGTGTTCCAGCGAAGGTAAAAACTCTGTTCTGACATGTACAGCACCTGGCCAGGATGTAGGTCCATGCGGCAGTGAAAAAGGTCGGTTAAAAACCGAACCGCCTTCCTCCCACTCTCCTCGTCGTTCCGGATCACACGGACCTTCCACGGGTACAGCGGCTCGTAGCTGGAGGAGAAGGTAGATTAGGTTAGGTTAGTTATTGATAGGAGTAAACACTGTATGGAGGTTGATGGGAGAATAGATCTGGTTAGGTCAGGTAGGTAAGGAGGGAAGGAGGAAGGGAGGGAAGTTAGGACAGATCTGGTTATAGCATAAAGGGAAACTTCAGTAAGCTTGCCCATACAAGACAGCTCTTGTCACTATGGATGAATGTGTGACTTATCTCAAGTACGAAAAAATGGTATAACAAAGCAATAGGCCTCCCTCCAGCGCGCACGCGCACACACACACACACACACACACACACACACACACACACACACACACACACACACACACACACACACACACACACACACACACACACACCGTCCTTCAGACGCTCCAGCCAGAGCGCCAGGTTAGAGTGAGAAGAAATACATTGAACTATGGAAAAAAACAAACATGAAAATTAATTGGAAGGAGCAAAGCAGGAAATTATTATTCTCGACTGAATCCTGTTTTGGGACTTCTCAGAAGTTACGTAATGTACCGGAGATACAATGATCATAGTGAGCCCTCTGCCCCCTAGAGGTTGTCTCGTCTTAATTACCTCCTCCAAGGAAGTTGGAGGATGGTATGTATTCACCTATGTTTGCCTGTCTGTTTGTCCAGACGACATCTCCAAAAGTTCTCAGTGAATTTCAATGAAATTTGGTGGAGGGGTGAGCCATGGGCCAAGAAAGAATTGATTAAATTTGTGGGCGGATCCGGATCCAGCTCTGGATCCTATGCATAACATCTCCCATCGTTCTCTATGAATTTCAATAAAATTTTGTGGAAGTGTGGGCCATGGGTCAAGGAACGATTGATTAAATTTGGGAGCGGATCCGGATCCTATGTATTCCACACAATATCTCCTCGGATCCGGATCCTTTTTTAATGGCAATGACAGTGGCGGAGGTATGCGCTCTCTGAGTGCTTTCTAGTTCAAATAGTAATAATTATCTGCAGAAGCCTATGAAAAAGACAGTGAATTGCAAGGCTGTTCCCCATTCTCCAGACCCTCATGCCACTAGCGTTACAAGAAAAGGATGGAAGAAAGCTTGCAGATCTTAACAGTCTGAAGAAACATTGCCGGATCTGTAACAAACAGTACTGAGAATGAAGTACCGATAAGACAAGTGGTTAATGCTGCAGGGCATGTACTTTTCATGTTAGGTTAAGTTAGGTCACCTTAGACTGGGTTAGGTTAGACAGGCTAGCTTAGTTTAGCTTAATATAACTTTACTGGTACAGTATGACCACAATGGGACCTTTGGCAACAGTGCAGCACGAGGGGAATTACCATGTATTATCGATGTGCAGAATTTTACAGTACCTGAGAAACTTCACCACCACCAAAGAGATCATTTAGTCCCTTTACACTACCAAAACTCTATGTTTTGTTTTGCCTTATTTTTTGCAGTAGCCTGATGATATTATTCATATTCAGTTTTTGAAAGAAATCTCGTAGTGGTGGAGTTAGAAACAGCATTTGTAGCAGTCCTTATGATATCCACTGCACGATCGAATTTGCTCCACTGAAGGGGAGTAATACCAAAATTAACTTCCCAGTGCTGGCAGTGTGCGAATCGGGAAAGGGTGTTTGTAGTAAAAGCAGTGCATGCGAAAGTTGAAGTATTTAACTGGCTACGGTTGTGTGTGTCTCTCTGTAAACAGTATATTATCGATTTTAACCGACGAAGATCAGGAGACGAACAGGGTAACCACTGAAGCACATTGGCTCTGGAGTTAAAAACAATCGCCATAAATGGCTCTGAGAACCTCGCCAAATCTGGAACATTAATAAGGGAACTATTAGTAAATTTTTTTAATGTGTATAATATTACAGCAAGACCATCACCAACCGTCAAAGGAATACTTCGCCCCTTGAGTGGTAATAGGTGGGGGCACTCATCATCCACTCACTTGATGTAATGCTGCCTACTTCTTCCTTCATGTTTAGCATATCATTTTGTGTCTGTCCTCCTCTCTTCCTATTTCTCTCAGCCTTCTTGTCGCTATATACTGCACCTCTTTCTATTTCAGGTGACTCTGCACTGAGTGACAAGCCAGATGGTTTCTCCTGTAACTCAGGAAACCATTTACAACTCTGAGTGGAAACCATGTTGCCAGACAATGGGGTGAATTGGAACTATGAAAGTGCCCATGTTAACTGGGTGGAGAAATGCAAATACGTCGTCCACCCAGATACCAAACCTCTTCACTAATCCCCGCGCCTAGCTGTGGTAAGGCGCTGTCAGCCGCTTGGGAACATCGGTTCACTGCATGGGACGCCCCTGCAGGAGCGATTGCCTGCCTTCGGATGATGGGTCTGCTAGATCAGACAGACTGGGATAGCACAGCAACAACAACCCCATCAGTATGATGCAGTTGATGGGTGTGCTCAGCCAAATCAAACCAGGGTTACTCAACAAAAACAAGAACAACAACAACAAGTATGATGCAATACTTATGCTATTTTTGCCACAACCAGGCGGTGTTTTCAGCTCAAGCGAGATATCTTACTCTGAAGGGGCTAATTCCTTAGCTACGACAGGTCTCACATAAGGTGAGTAAAATCATGTGGCAGTAATGAGAAATAAAAAAGAAGACGGCGGGTTACTGAATACTTTCTAACCACACTGCTGCAGCATATATTTGTGGTAAGACTTTTTTTTTTAATGTATATAACTCTTTTTACTGAGAGTGTTACATATTAGTGTTAGCTATGCAGGTATGTGCGAGATGTAATTTTTTCCCTTGTTTACAGTTCTAACCAAATGTTTCCTTGAAGTAAAAATATACACATCATACAAAAAGTGAAATCTCAATAACTGCGTGTCCACTATTACGATCCATGGGGAGTATTTAACTGTATCTACCCTATGAAGACCCATGGAAAGCAATAAGAAAAGAGAAGGATCATGAACACTATGCAACTAGACAAACTACAGGGTAGATTGATAATGATTTAGTTGATTATTCATTTAATTTAACAAACTAAACATACAATAATTACAACCCTAAACCTAACTAAACCTAAGAAAAAAACAATATAAATACCTAAAGCCATTCACCATCAGAAGATTAATGAACTAATGCAAGGAGAAAACTGATACTCATGGTTTACAGCAAAAGAAGGCGTTGAAGATGGGTTCCCTATAACACAGGCTTCCAGGTAAAGGTCAGGAGTGGTTCACTAAGATATTCCCAGGGCAGAGGATGAGTGTGAACTGAACTTGCGCGGGAAACCAGATAATCAGGCAACCTCGCTTCACACAGAAAAAGGGAGGGAAAGTCAGGTGACATGTTGGGAAACTAGTAGTATCAAATCCAGTCAACAGATGGAGCGCTGGTAGCGTGAGGTGGACGAGTGCTTGACTTCAGTCAAAAGATGGGAGTTCACGAGGGATGAGGCGGAGGAGTAATAATTATAGCCGTAACACCTCCCCCACAAAGACCTACGCAGTGGAAGCACGAAGGAGGTAGATTACTCTGTAGCCTCGATGGGATGTCTCGACAGGGTATCCGCGAGAATGTTGTCAACACCCCTTATATGCTGAACTTGAAGATTAAATGGCTGAACAAGCAGGGCCCATCGTAGAATCCGTTGATTGGAATTCTTCATAGTCTGGAGAAATACAAGAGGATTGTGGTCCGTAAAGACAGTAGTAGGATGAGGATGGTGGCGAAGATAGCACTCGAACTTCTTGATTGCTAGCACGAGAGCTAGAGCCTCTTTCTCAATTGTGGAGTAGCCCCGTTGATGTCCTTTCAGCTTCGACGAATAGTAGGCAATAGGATGGAGAACACCACTCACTGGGTTGGTTTGCAGCAAAACAGCACCAACCCCAACTCCACTAGCATCGATATGAAGATGGAAAGGTTGCGAGTGGTCAGGAGTTCTGAGGACAGGTCTGCTGGCAAGAAAAGTTTTCAGACGTTGAAAGGCAGTCTCGCAGGCAGAGGTCCACTTGAAGGGGGTTCGAAGTGCGGTGAGATCAGTCAGTGGAGCTGCAACACTGGAGAAGTTCTTACAAAAACGACGATAGAAACCGGCCATCCCCAAAAACCTCATGACTTCCTTTCTGGTGGTTGGAGTTGGGAACGCTAGAACTGCTTCCACATTAGCCTCCTTCGGTAGAACTTGCCCCTGTCCCACAACATGTCCAAGATATGTTACTGTAGAGTCTCCAAAAGTAGATTTAGCTAAGTTGATGGTAAATCCTACTTCTTTTAGTTTGTTGAAGAGGGCATGGAGACGTGTCAGGTGTTCGTCCCACTGGTCAGCCATCACCACAAGGTCATCCAGATAAGCTGAAGTCCCAACCAAATCCTGTGTGATGAAGTTGATGATCCTCTGGAATGTGGCCGGAGCATTAGATAACCCAAATGGCATTACAGTGTACTGATATAACCCAAATGGGGTTATGAAAGCAGATATTAGCTTAGCTCTGTCTGTCATACCTATCTGGTAATAGCCTTTTTGGAGATCTATTGTGCTAATAAATTCGGAGTTTCCTATGCAATCTATTAAGTCCTCTATGAGTGGTAGGGGATAAGAGTCAGAGACAGTGACCTTATTGACTTTACGATAGTCTGTACAGAACCTGTGGCTTCCATCGGGTTTTGGAACTAAAAGGCATGGGGAAGCCCAAGGAGAAAAACTTGGTTCTGCAAGGTGATTAGCAGTTAAGAATTCAACTTCCTTTTTCATTACTTTCATTTTTAAAGGATTAAGACGATATGCTGGCTGTTTAATTGGACTAGTAGCATCGCTAACCAACCGTATGTCATGTTTTAAGAGACCACAAAACCCTGGTAAATCAGCAGTAACTTCAGGATAAGACTTCAATAACAATTCTAGGTCATCCTTTTGTATGTTGGTCAAACTTGATAGGTAATCACATAGAGATTCCATGATCATGCTGTTAGGTAGGTTACCGGACGGTTGGGGTAGGTCCAATTCTGGGTTTGTCAAGTCTGAAGTCTCTGGCTCTGGCTCTGGCTCCGTTCCCACAAACAGTACAGGGTTCATCTCATTTCTCTCTGCATAGTGCTCCTCTGGGCATCTAGTAAAATAAGGTTTCATTAAATTCACATGAACAAGTTGAGAGTCTTTACGTCTATCTGGGGTGTGTACTACATAATTCAACTTTGATAGTTTTTTGGCAACTACATATGGGCCAGTGAATTTACTCCTGAGGGGACTACCTGGAATGGGAAGAAAGAGCAAGACCTTGTCTCCTGGGGAGTAACTGTGTGCAACAGACGATGGATGTTGAAGTCTTTCCATTTTACACTGAGCCTTTAATAAGGTATCTTTAGCAATCGTTCTGACTTCTGATAATCTAGATCTTAAATTATCAATATAGTGAGATACAGATGGACTTTCTTGAGTAGTGCTGTTAAACCACTGATCTTTCAGAAGCTTCAAGGGACCCCTTATTTGTCGTCCATATAATACCTCAAATGGAGAATATCCTAAAGACTCCTGAGGACACTCCCTTATAGCAAAAAGAAGAAAGTCTATGCCTTCATCCCATTCCTTGTGGTTTTCCAAGCAATACTTTTTCAACATTGATTTAAAGGTCTGGTGGAACCTTTCTAAACAGCCCTGGGATTGTGGGTGATAAGCCGAGGAAGTGACATGTTTAACCTCTAGTTCCTCCATAACTTTTTTGAAAAGCCTACTGGTAAAATTCGTCCCTTGATCCGATTGGATTTCTTTAGGGATGCCAAATGCAGTGAACAAATGAAGCAGGGATTTCATTATAGTTTTAGAGGTGATATTTCTGAGGGGATAGACTTCAGGGTATCTTGTTGCAGTATCCATGATAGTAAATAAGTACTGGTTACCTTTCTTTGTCCTAGGTAGAGGTCCCACACAATCAATAACTACCTTTTCAAAAGGTGCTGTCACTACAGGAATTGCATGGAGTGGAGCAGACTTAAGCTGTTCATTAGGTTTACCAGCCACTTGACAAACATGACAAGTTTTTATAAAAGTAGAAACATCCTTTCTAAGACCTGACCAATAGTAATGTTGTAGGATTTTTTGTAAGTTTTTAAGACCCCTAGGTGACCAGCTATCCCGTCATGAGCCAGTTTAAGGATGGATTGTCTGACAGATTTGGGAATCACAACTTGGTGGATTTCTGACCAGGTATCAAGATGTTTTAGTTCTGGTGGTCTATAAGCTCTCATCAAAACGCCATCATGGAAGTAAAAACAAGGCAATGTATTTAGGTCTTTACCTTCGACTGCAGCATGTCTCAGGGTAGCAAGTGATGGATCAGCCTTCTGAGCTTTAATTAGGTTTTCTTTTGAGATAGTCTGATCCAGCAGATATTCCTTGGGAGCAGGTGGTGGTAATAGATTGATTTTGTTCTTTTTAGCCTTCTGTGACCTAGTTACAACACAGGAGGGAAATAAGTGGGGAGCAACAGTATCTAGAATCTCAGTTGGGCTCTCAGTTAAAGGGTTTTCAACCACTGAAACCATAGGCACAATGAGTTCTCCTGCCAAATCATTTCCCAATAGCTGATGAGATCCCTTGACTGGCAAAGGGTCTTCTCTGACAGCTACTTTAACATTTCCAGATAAAAGGTCACACTGGAGATAAACTTCAGCTAAGGGATAGGAGGGATTAGATGAAAGGTCAGACAAAATCACCTTCTCCCCAGTGAAGGCACTAGATACACAAGGAATAGCATTTCTGACCAAAATTGATTGAGATGCTCCAGTATCTCTCAAGATAGTAATGGGATATGACTCATCATCTTTATTCAGTGAGACTGTACCCTGAAACATAAAAGGAAGGAAGGAATTCTGATGAGGCTTATTTGAATCATAAGTCACTACTGGCTTTTCAATTTCATGAGGAGATTTTTCTTTGGGGTTAAACATGTTTTTTGAAGTTTTACAATTAGGGTGTTTGCAGGACTGGATAGAATGACCTGGCTTTTTGCAATAACTACAGGATATATTGGAGATATTTTGAGTCCAAGGCATCAAGTGTGAAGAGCTCTGCTTACCACCCACCATACCGGAGCTTACACCAGAGGAGTACTTAACACCTGAGATGGAACCACTCCTGTTATTTAGAGATCCCATCAATAAATCATAGGCGTCAGCCAACTCCGCTGCTTTCATGAGATCCTTCTGTCCTTGCTCCTCCACATGCTTCAGGATGGTGAATGGCAACTTACTCTTCCACTCTTCCAAAACCATGAGATTAACCAGGTCTGAAAATGTTGAGGTGTTAGTTGTTTCAAGCCATTTCTTAAACTGTCTTAATTTATCATTTGCAAACTCCACATAAGTATGAGAAATTGATTTTACATGTTTTCTGAACTTCTGTCGATATCCATCAGGAGAAATTGAATATGCACGAAGAATACTAGTCTTTAAACCATTATAATCATTTTTATCATCAAAACTATTATAAACTCTCTGAGCTTTTCCGATCAGCTTTGGGACCAAGACTGATATCCAGTGTTGTTCAGGCCACTCATTTTTCTTGGCAATGTGCTCAAATGTGTTTAAAAATCCATCCACATCATTCTCATCAAACTGAGGCAATAAAGCAGCTTCCTTGTGTGGTTTAAACGCAGTTAATTTCTCTCTCAATTCAATTTCCTTTTCCCTAAGGTTTGAATTTGCATTTGCTTCAAGCTCTCTTATTTGTAATTCTTTCATTTTTACTCTCTCTTCTTGAGCTAATTGTTCTGTTCTCATTCTCTCTTCTTGAGCTAATTGTTCTGTTCTCATTCTTTCTTCTTGAGCTAATTGTTCTGTTCTCATTATCTTTTCTTGAGCTAATTGTTCTATCTTAAGCTGATATTCTAATCTTAATCTTTCCATCTCCACTGGGTCACTGTGTCCTTGTTTAGTATGAGTTGAATAAGGATTATCAACCCTAGTAGGAAAGGAATAACTCATAGGAGTCAAAACATCAATAGCCTCTGTCCCCAGGACTTCCCTTTGAACTAAAGACTCTGTAATTGTGTTTTTTAAGACCTCTTTTGTCATACGAGATTCAATTTCTATTTGGAAGTAGGTAGCAATGCTTTTCCCACTCATCTTTCTTTAAGTCTTTTAATTGCTCATGGCTAGGATTTTCAACAAATTTTTGAAGGTCAAACATGATTAAAATGTATGAGAAAATTATGGTAAGTTATATTTTAGACACAGATTACAGGAAGAAAACTCTTTGAAGTCCTGGAAACTTCCAGAGCCTTGACCAAAATATTAACTTACGAAAGTCGTTGTCTATGATTAAGAGCAGAGGATGACGGCTTTTAGCATGATCCGGATTACCCCTGATTATAGGATAAGACAAAACAACTTTGATTCTTGAATAATCTGGGACTTGGAAGAGTGAGTGTATCAAACTAGCCACTTGCCCTATCGCAACTAGCAGATGTAGACCTCACTGGAGCGTGGGATACGGCATTATAAACGATCCGGATATATTCCCCACATTTGATAGAACTTATAACGACCCTGTATTTCGTTAAAAATGAAAGATAAGTTCTATGAAGACTCCTGAACCTATAAACCTATGTGCTGACAAGTTCACACAAATACCAAAATGTTTATTGCATCAAGGATTTTAAATCGAATGGAAACAAGTTTCACACTAATACCAAAATGCTAAATACATCAAGGAAAATTTAAAATCTATGGGAACAAGCAACAGCAACCCCTCAAAACACCATTACTGTAAATGTCTGTCTAGCTGAAATAGGTCCTGTCACGGTCGCCATTTATTACGATCCATGGGGAGTATTTAACTGTATCTACCCTATGAAGACCCATGGAAAGCAATAAGAAAAGAGAAGGATCATGAACACTATGCAACTAGACAAACTACAGGGTAGATTGATAATGATTTAGTTGATTATTCATTTAATTTAACAAACTAAACATACAATAATTACAACCCTAAACCTAACTAAACCTAAGAAAAAAACAATATAAATACCTAAAGCCATTCACCATCAGAAGATTAATGAACTAATGCAAGGAGAAAACTGATACTCATGGTTTACAGCAAAAGAAGGCGTTGAAGATGGGTTCCCTATAACACAGGCTTCCAGGTAAAGGTCAGGAGTGGTTCACTAAGATATTCCCAGGGCAGAGGATGAGTGTGAACTGAACTTGCGCGGGAAACCAGATAATCAGGCAACCTCGCTTCACACAGAAAAAGGGAGGGAAAGTCAGGTGACATGTTGGGAAACTAGTAGTATCAAATCCAGTCAACAGATGGAGCGCTGGTAGCGTGAGGTGGACGAGTGCTTGACTTCAGTCAAAAGATGGGAGTTCACGAGGGATGAGGCGGAGGAGTAATAATTATAGCCGTAACACCACCATTAGCACTCTCAGGCTCCTATGACTTGCCTTCAACTGTGTAAGACTATCTGGTGTTAGATCAAATAAAACCGTCCAAATAAAATAGTTAAAGGGAACAATAGGAACAATCAGGCTCCGCTCACATTTAACTATGGTGGGTGCGTTATCTCCGTTTCCCCACACGGAGGCTTCATGGTTTTCTTACCCTTGGCATTATTAAAACACATTACGCATACCATTGTGTCTTTAAAACGACTTGACGCTTAACCTTCAAAAACGATGTCTGATGATTTGTTTTAATCTGACTAATGTACGGCGATTATATTCCTACTCATGAAATCCTCTGTATGTCTCTGTCTGTCTGTCTGTCTCTGTTTCTGTCTCTGTCTGTCTGTCTGTCTGTCTCTGTTTCTGTCTCTGTCTGTCTGTCTGTCTGTCTGTCTCTCTCTCTCTCTCTCTCTCTCTAAAAATGAATAATATCATGGATGGGGCAGCTACATGAATACGAATTAAAAAATATCATCGTAGAGAAAAAGATGATGGAGACTGTTTCAGTGTTCTAATCCCCTCACTTATTTTTTCTTCCTAGGATAAGAAAATTGATGAGGCGATAGCAGGAAAACAATAAAACAGCGGGATGGAAGACAAGGGGTTGAGCACGATGACGTCACAATCTCGTTGGCCAAATTGCCACTGTTCACGCAAGGGGCTGACCGAAGACTGGGTCATATTTCTGTAGCTTTGGAGGCTCTGTACCTCCTTATCCTCACTACTCTCGTCTGGAATTATTCTATTATTAACCTCATCATACAGCCAGAACCACAGTGTACTGGGGCCAGAACCTCCTGGGGCTTCATTCTTGGTTGCACAGAAGGCTTTATAGCACTTTTTACTTGGCGAATTATTACGGATATTGCACCTCTGTGGCCACTTTGAACACGACTCCTAAGCCAGCAAGAATACGGCCCTTTGACGTGGAACTATGTCAGCCTGTGTTTAACCCAGTCAGTTTGATAAGTGTCTGTAGTTGGATGAAACATTCTGGCTCTGGTCAGAAAAAAAAAAAAAATCATATTGAATGGCATAATGATGACCATTTCCAACACTTTCCGTCAGATAGGTCCCTCCCAGCTGACTGAAGTCGTCTGGCGCTACCAGACGACGACGACGACGACGACGATGATGACGGTGATGATAATGACAATAACGAGTATAGGCGAAGTTCATGCTGATGCTGATGATGGTGACGTGTACATTAGGATCAATAACTTTATGATAGCACCCGTTACAAGCGGCTTTTTTTTTTTTCCTTTATCTGCTCAACTTCCTCCCATCCCCGCCATGCTGCATTACTTCTCATGACTTTTCTCAAACACCTTCACAACGGGGACACGATTATCTGAATCTGAAACTTGTATGTGAATGGCGCGTACTTCTTCATCTTCTTGCAGTCGCCACACTGCATTCCTTTCCATAACTTTTCAACCCCTTCACTACAGTGACGATTATATCCAGTTTACAACAGGCAGTAGTGGAAGGGTTAAGGAAGGCTATGTTTAACCCTTCGAGTAAAAAGAAAAAAGTCCTTTACCCTGAATAAAACCGTCTGGACATAGCAAGGAAAAATTAAAAGACATCGACGTAATGAAAGGGCTGATGGGTTTGTTTATTATCGGGTTCACCTTTTAGTAATTTCTCTCGTCAAGCATCCCACGTAACACCCTCCCGATCGCCGTAACTAGAGATTTTGCTGCAGCTAACACCAGACAGTTTTATTTAATTGTCAGTCATAGGCGCCCGAGGAAGTTGGAGCTGTCATTGTTAATTTTCTCAAAATAGGGACAAATCTTGTATTCTATTACCCTTAACGCTAGACGACTTGATTCAGCTGAGTCTGAGTCACAGGAGCTTGAGAAGTTAACCTAATGAGACGGGAGGCGTCTCTGTCATTTCAGTGCTGCTATCTCTGGATGTTTTTATTCATCTACTATGACATTCTTTTTACCCTCCACCTGACAAAGTCAGGGGAAAATATTGTTATCACTGGTTTCCGTCCGTAGAGTTGGACGGCTGGCAGGACGCTGAGATTTCGTTTTCCGGGCGAGAACTCAGAAAGCATTCACTATAAAATTTCGCAAGTCATGTGTCTTATACTGAACTGGTGCCTTCTGATAGGTAGAGTGCTGTGTCTTAAGTAATTTCTTTGGAAATAATGAAAGAGTAAAAAAAAAAAAAGAAAAAAAAAAGAAATAAGAGATTTCAATGTGCCCTGCACAAGGAATATGAAGGGCCCAGGTTATGTTTACCATGGGAAAACTACTGAAAGTTTTAAGTTTTAATGTCTCTATGTTATGGGGGGAGGGGAGGGCCAATATGCGCTCGGTTAGGTGTGCAGGCAGGTGAGGGGTATGTGCATGGTCAGATGGAGGGTTGCAACAGCATAACGTTGCCTATGTTTAACTAAAGGGGTTATATATGGCTTTCATAAATCCTTTCACTTTTTCAGTGAGAGAGGCCTTTGTCAAGCCGAATAAACCGTCTGTTAACAAGAATAAGCCAAGAGAGGCGTTATCGAGATAAAGGATCTCACCTGTAGAAAGTGTCTTGTATAGCCGTGGCCAAGAGTTCTCCCAGGAATGTTGACCCGCTACGCCAAGAAGTCAGCAGCAAAACGACCCGGGGTGACCTCCTACCACCTGTCTCTTTCATCTCTTCTCCGTCTTTTCCTTCTGTCTCCTCCTCCTCTCCTTCTCCTTTCCCCTCTTCTTCCTTCGTCACTTCTACGGGATTTTGTCTTTTCTCCTTCATTTTGTGCTCTAGAGTCTTTTCCCATTTCCCCTTCTCATCCGTTTCGTTGACATGTTTCTCTTTTCTTTCTGCTATTTTTCCTCCTTTCTCCTTCTCTCTTTCTTCTCCAGTGTCCTTTTGCATATCCATTTTGTCTGCATTTCTCCAACTTTTCGCCTTGTAATTTTTCTGGTTCTCTGTTCTGTTTTCCTGAATATGGGTTTTGGTTCCGTTCGTACGATTATCCTTTCGTCTTCTTTCATTTTCCTTCATTTTCTTTTCTATCATTCTCCTTCCTTGTGTGTGGGTCGTGGTTTTCGTAATTTTATTTTCAGCTTTTTGTGTATCTTCTTTCTCTAATTTTACCCCGTACTCTACCCAGTCGCCTCCTTGTTTACCATCATCTTGTGTGTTTTGCTTTCCTCCTTCAGGACTGTGTGTGTGTGGGGGGTAGGGGGTGTGGGTGTAAGCATGACAGTGCGTGTGCATATGGATGGCCACGTCAGTACGGATGTAAGTAAGAGAGTGAATGTGTGTGGGCGGGAGGGGACGGGAGGGGAGGGCCGGAATCGTGAGTGATGTCCAGTACAAACACACACACAAAGTGAAGGTCCCCAGCACACCCAGCACCCACACACTCGCCTCCTTCATCCGCATCTTGCCAGCCCTCACCACTCACTGACACGCTCACACACGCACAATGCACTGTATGGGTTGCCAGGTCGGTGGGTGCTGTCGGTGCCCAATCCTTCCCGAAAAAGCGCCCAAACAGCCATTTAGGCCAAATACAGTCGTGATTAATAGTTCTCTGACACTGTTTGTTATTTAATGCTATTCCATCCTGCATTTTGACTTTTCAGCGCAGCACTGTTAATTACCATTTCACATTCTACAGTCTTAGGGAATTCCAGAAATTTCGATGCCAGTATAGTGCTAATGACCATCACTAACGGACAATACAATTAGCACCACCCCGTACCTCCCTCACATCTGTCTCTATCCGAAGCCCTCACACCCTTAACCAGTCCTGTCCAACCCTAAACTGATCCATAATTACTAACGACGCAAAGTTCTTTCTCTCTACCCCATCACCCATACCTTCAACTGAACTCTCTCTCTTTCTCTGAAACCCGTCATATATTCCTCCTTATAAAATTCATCCAGCCAGCTTGATTCCTTGTCAGTTCCTAGCCTCCCCCCACCTCTCTCTCTCTGTCTCTCTCTCTCTCTCTCTCTCTCTCTTTTTTCTCATCCAAATTAAAGTCCATCATTGTTTCCACTCGTTCTCTTATCACCTATCGGTCCTCGAACCGCTATTATCACCTCATTGTCAATGTTTTAACAGGCACCGCCCTCTAACCCTCTCTCACTGACTCGCCTCCTACTATATACACACACACACACACACACACACACACACACACACACACACACACACACACACACACACACACACACACACACACACACAGACGAGGGGAGAAAAGGGACAATCTGAGAATAAGTAGGGAGAGAAGGGGGAAGAGGGGAGAGGAGAGGGGAATACAAAGGAATACAAAGGAAAGCAAACTGCAACAGACCTTATGGTCCTTTAGAGGCTGTTTGAAGCAATTAGGCTCTCCCCCTCTCCAAACCCTCCAGGAAAAAGTGAGAAGGACCACCATGTAGTATGGAAAAACTGACATGAAGACTTCATAGGAAAGACTGAAAAGGAAAAGTTACATGCTATAATACTATATTTATAAGCCTCCAATTTGAATGGCCTGAAAGAGAAAATAATAAAGTAAAATGGGTAATCAAATAAATAGCTAAGGTATGACACTGTCTATGGGTACGTTGAGTTAATAGGTCGTCTGCACACACTGTGGAAATAGCGCAGAGCGGATGTTCAGGGGTGGAGTGGCAGCCGTGCCTGGCGCTTTTAAGGTAGGCAGCAGTCAATCAGGCCCCAGCTCAGGGGAAAGTGGGGGAAGAAAGAGGGGAGAAGAGAGAGGGAGAGGGAAGGAGAGGAGAGGGGAAATAGGAGAAAACGGAGGAGAGAAGACAGAAGAAGAGACAAAGGGAAAGGAGAGGGGACAGTGGAGACGAGAGAGGTGGGGAGAAAATGAGAGAAGGCGGGAGAAGAGGAAAGGGAAGAGTGGAGAAGAGACAGGAGGAAGGAAAGAGAGGGAGGGAAAAAGAAGAGGAAATGGGAGAGTGGAGAAGAGAAAAGGGGGAAGAGAGAGGGAGAAGAGGAGAGTGAAGAAGAGAAAGGAGGGAAGAGAGAGGGAAAGGAGGAAAGGAAGATGGGAAGGGAGGTTAAGTGTAACGTGTTCAGACTGACACTAAAATACCGCAATTCTGCAGTGTCTCTCCTCTCCACTTCCTTCCCTCCCTCCCCTCCCCTTTTCTCCCTAATTCCCCTACCCTTCTTTTCCTCCCTCCCCTCTCCCCTTCCCATCACCTGTCTCCCTCTCCCCTCCCCTCACCTCTTCTTCCTCCTTCTTTCTGCCCTCCCTTCCTTCTCCCCTCACTACCTTCCCTCCCATCTTCTCTCTTCTCTCCTTTACCTCCCACTCACCTCCCATCCCTGCACTTTTCTTCCCTCCCCTCTCCCTTTCCCTCTCTTCCCTCCCTTCCTCTCACCACCCTCCCCTCTCCCTCTCTCTCCTCTCCTTTTCTCTTACCATCCTCCCCTTTCCTCCCCCTCTCCCTTCCCTTCCCTTCACCGTTATCCCCTACCTTTCCCACTCTCACCTCCCTATCACGTCATTTTCCTTCCCTCCCCTCCCCTCTCTCCCTCTCCCATCCTCTCCCTCTCCTCTAATAATGGTCTCCTCCCTTCCTTTGTTTTCCCCTCCCTCTCCTCCTTTCCTACCTCTGCTATCCTTCTGTACCTCTCCCCCCACCCTTATTGTTCCCTCCCTCTCACCTTTTCCTATCATCTTCATAACTCTCTCTCTCTCTCTCTATCTCCACACACCTCTTCTATTCTTCCTTCCCGGATCTTATTTCCTCTCTCCCACCCTTTCCCCTCATTTCTCCCTTACCTCCATTTACCTCACCCTCTCCTCTTCCTTCTCCTCCTTTCCCTTCTGTTCCCTTACTTCTCTTCCTCCCCCCCTTTTCTCCCCTCTTCCTTCCAACCTTCCCCGCCGGATTTCCTCCTCTATATCGTATTTCTGAGTATTATTCTCACATGGTCTGTAAGCTTTTATAATGCTCTCTCTCTCTCTCTCAGGCACGATGAAAGTACACGTGCAGTACACCCATTATGTAGTAATGACACTTTATTCGCCCAGCTACTGTGTTCTTATATAGAAAGACTCCCAGAAAAGTTTACAAAAACGCACATATTCAAATCAGTTCACAGAATCTTTGCACACGGTTTTAGGTTGCTAATTTGGCCCGTAGATGTCTTTTTTCCAAACTGAATAAAATCATGTTAAGACGAATAAAATACAAAAGGTCCCTCGGTCTGACGTGGTTAAAAGTATAATAATTAGATTGCTCCCAAAAATATTGTTATAGTACTACTACTACTACTACTACTACTACTGCTATAATAATAATAATAATAATAATAATTATTATTATTATTATTATTAGACAGGGTGGCAATGAAGTTTGTAGGGGAGTGAAAGCTAAAAATGGTAGATTACTAGTGGAGAAGGGAGAAAAAGTGAGCAGATGGAGAGAACACTTTAATGAATTGCTGAACATAAAGGATGGAAGTAATGCGAGTATGAGTGGCTGGGGAATGGCTGGGAGAAGGAGGGAGGGGAGAAGACAGGAAGAAATCAGTAGGATGGAAGTTGTGGAAGCAATGAAGAAAGTCAAAATGAGGAAAGCCCCAGGAACTGATGGAGAGTGTGGTGAAATGCTGAAGCATGATGGAGAGATAGTAGTAGAATGGATGTGGAAGATGTGCAGATTGGCCTGGGAGGAAGGTAGAGTCCCGGAGGATTGGAAGTCAGGTGTAATTATTCTCTTGTACAAAGGGAAAGGGGAAAAAGATGAGTGTGGTAATCATAAAGGCATTTGTCTTCTTAATGTAATAGGAAGAGTATATGGTAGGATACTTATTGACAGAGTTAGGGAAATAACAGAGGAATTAGTTGGAGAAGAACAGGGAAGTTTTAGGAAGGGAAGAGGTTGTGTAGATCAGATATTCGTTCTTAGAACTATAGTGGAAAAGTTTCTAGAGAAGGAAAAGAAATAGTATGCGGCCTTCATGGATTTGGAGGAAGCATATGACAAGGTGGATAGACAAAGACTGTGGAAAGTATTAAGAATATATGGAGTAAATGGGAAGTTCTTGAATGCTGTGAATGGTATGTATGAGGGTGCTAAGGCTGCAGTGCGTGTGGATAGTGAACTGAGTGAATTTTTCTATTTGAAGGCTGTGGTTGAAACAGGGATGTGTCATGTCTTCATGGTTGTTCAGTTTGTACATGGATGGGGTTATAAAAGAGATACAAGGAAGGGCAGTGGATGTTGGAGTGGCCCTAATGAGAGAGGGCAGTGTTTGGAAACTCCCTGTACTGTTGTTTGCAGATGATACTGTGTTGTCAAGCGAAGACGAAGGGGAGCTGCAAGGCTTGGTGGATGAGTTTGGGAGAGTATGTAAGAAACGGAATCTAAAGGTAAATGTAAAGAAGAGTAAAGTTATGGTCTTCGAGAGAAGTGAAATCAGTGAATGCAAAGTGAGGCTGGATGAGGAGGAAATGGAAAATGTGAGTTCATTTAAGTACTTGGGTAGTGTGAAGAGTAAGGATGGAAGTCTGGAGGGTGAAGTGCTTGAAAGGGTACAGCAAGGAAGAAAGGTTGCTGGTTCCTTAAAAGCAGTGATAAGAAACGGGGATGTGAGCATGGAAGTGAAAAAGTTGCTACATGACAGTATTGTGATACCAACTTTGACGTATGGAAGTGAAGCTTGGACGTTTTTGGAGGGACACAAGTCAAGAGTGAGAACTGTGGAAATGAGTTATTTGAGAGGAGCATGTGGAGTCACATGGAGAGACCGATTGACAAAAAAGTATGTGAAGGAGGGTTGTGGTGTAGATGTGGATGTGATAAGAAGCGTTAGGAGAAACACACTGAGGTGGTTTGGCCATGTGGAGAGGGTGGAGAGTGAGACACTGACGAGGAGAGTGTATGTGAGTGAGGTGGAGGGGGAGAGGGGAAGGGGTAGGTCAAGGATGAGATGGAGGGATGGAGTGGAGAGGTATATAAGAGAGGGAAGTGAGTTGGGAGCGGGGCAGTGAAATGGCGGGGGAAAGGGCGACGTGGAGGCGATTTGTTTGTGGCCACCCCGTATGGGACTGAGGCGTCTGGCAATAGATAGATAGATAGATCATTATTATTATTATTATTAATTATTATTATTATTAATATTATTATTATTTGCGCCATACACAGAATCCTAATTCTACAGAAACACAGTGGAAAAGTGCGTATGAAGTCACAAATAACATGAATAATTACTAAGGGACGTTTATTATTTACAATCTTCACAAATTGCCCGTGAGATGAAGCACTATAAGATGGATATCTGCTGTCAATATATATATATATATATATATATATATATATATATATATATATATATATATATATATATATATATATATATATATATATATATATATATATATATATATATATATCAATTCTGAGGCTTCGAATTAATGCGGAAATATTCCAAGCCAGATGATTTATTTTAATTACCGGTAGTTTAGCAAGATCTCATAAGGTGTTAATAGGGTTTCGAGACTTTGTAAAAGCATTACACTACTTGAACTTTGCCCAAATTTGTCATGACGCCATCTTGAATGCTGGATTGTAATAGTAGATTAACAAATGAATATTGTGCTACTCACGAGAAGTGGTATCAAAGATGCAGAGTGACAGTATTGAGTTTTTCAGCCACTGAGTAATGTGAAATAAACGGCAAAGATACGAAAATCTGGGACTGGGTACAGGGGGGGGGGGAAGTATAATTACCACAACTGTGTACAAATACAAGAGGTAGAGGGTTGTGAAGATCAACAATTTCTCTACATCTCCGAAGAATATGGCCGATCAGTGAAGCAAGATCTCGCTTTGGCAGACTTATATGTT
Source organism: Coenobita brevimanus (assembly GCF_032717465.1). Lineage (NCBI taxonomy): Eukaryota > Metazoa > Arthropoda > Malacostraca > Decapoda > Coenobitidae > Coenobita > Coenobita brevimanus. Next base: position 10,476,973 of record NC_137050.1, on the reverse strand, counting down.
ATGTAAAGGAACTACTGACCGAACTGTACACCAATGCCCAAAGTAAATAGTCCATGAGCCAGACCCCCAAATTTCACATATTGGTACCACCTGGCAGGACAAAACCTACCAATGTTATCTTGAAAGCCCCCTACCTATAGATAATCAAACCACATGAAAGACATTTCTAACTCACAGCTTTGTGTCACTAATCACACTTTTATCCTTTTCGGAGGTACATTTTTCCATATTTTCGCGTTTTTCTCCAAAACTATGCATCGTGCCGGTAAAAGGTATAGGACTAAAAAAATAGGAAATTAAATTCTGCAAAAGTTTGTTTCTATACATATATGCTCTAAAGCTTATAGTTTTTGTGCAAACGAGTCCGGAAGTGGAATATGCATTTCTCGAAAAACGAAAAAATCAACTTCGCACTCACATTTCCTCGAATATCTCCTAAACTACTAATTTCTTGGTAAAATGTTATAGAATTGATCTTTTAGAGTGAAGATTTCTCTTTCTTTTAGTATCCTTGTTTTCCTCTAAATGCTAACAGTTTGCACAATAGACAAAGAAAGATGATAGACCCAAATGCAAAGGGAGTGTGTGGAGACATGTACGTGCATTCAAAATAAACCGAAGTGCAGATAACTGTGTAAACTGGCATGCGCCAATCAAGCAGGTGAGGATGAGGAGGAGGAAACTGAACTGATTTTTGATGAAAGTGATGAGGATTCTGACATCGATTCATATGAAGATTGAAAATAGCGTTCAACAATAATGACCTGACACTTTAATAAACATCATACCATATTCCACACTTAATATCGCCTTACAGAAATCATAGCCACAGAATCAGACCATCAATATCTTCTTCAATATTTTGAGTTACGCATGAAAAGGGTATCCTGCAATGCGCGAAACACAGCCACCATTATTACATCACAAACATACTCTTTAGAATTCATTTAGGGTGGTCCATTCTGAAAATATTATACTGTACTGCGCATACAGAGAGCCTGGGGGATGCATTGATAGGGTAGACTACGAGAAAGAAAACACTCACCGCAATACCTCATTATATACCACATTTACATCATAAACATGCTCTGCATGCATAACTAGCATCTACACAAGCTTGTGCATGTGTATTTTCTTTTGCGTATTATTAAAGTTTTCACACGATGGAAAAAAATAGCATTTGAGTCTACCGTCTTTCTTTGTGTTTATTGAAAAAAACTGTTAACATTTAGAGAAAAGTAAGGTACCAAAAGAAAGAAAAATCTTCACTCAAAAAGATCAATTCTATGACATTTTACCGAGAAATTAGTAGTTTAGGAGATATTGGAGGAAATGTGAGTGCGAAGTTGATTTTTTCAAGTTCATCGTAAAATGCGTATTCCACTTCCGGGCTCGTTTGCACAAAAACTATAAGTTTTAGAGCAAATCCGTATAGAAACAAACTTTTGCAGAATTTAATTTCTTTTTCTTTTTTTTTTTTTTTTTTTTAGTCCTATACCTTTTACCGGTACGATGCATAGTTTTGGAGAAAAACGCGAAAAAATTGAAAAATGTATCCTCCAAAAAGAGTAAAAGTGTGATTATTGACACTAAGCTGAGAGTTAGAAATGTCTATCATGTGGTTTGATTATCTATAGGTAGAGGGCTTTCAAGAAAACATTGGTAGGTTTTGCCCCCTCAGGTGGTACCAATTTCTGGGGTGGCTCATGGACTAAAAGGGCTGTACACTTACCTGCAATAGTTCCATTCATCTTCCTTTCCTCAGTAGCTCATGACATTATATACATTAGTTCTGGCAGTTAAAGGTTAACAGTCGAAACAGATTATAGTGACTACATGCAGCTTTACCCAGACATTTATGATGTTATGGGTTACCTAATGTCAGGAGAGGGGAGCGGTACTATAGTAGAGGGCTGTACATTCACGTCTGGAGTATCGAATTAATGACACGAAACTCCAACCCTTCAAACTCGCTAGAAATTAGCTATAATTCACTGAGTTTAATTAGGCGGAGATTTTCGTCCTTTGGCAGCCTAATCGCCGTAGCTCAGTGGCAGATTAACACAATGATACGACTCAAAATCGTTTCCATAGTACTTCGGCACGACTAGCATCATATTCTGGTGTTAATCTGTTGCTCATCTCAATAGTCAAAATGGTACTAATTAAGAGCAAAGATATATGATAACAGTAATGGAACAGAAACGAGAAAGGAGACGTAGAAATGGTCTTGGTGTAGAAATGGTCTTGGCGTAGAAGTGGTCTTGGCGTAGAAGTTGTCTTGGCGTAGAAGTGATCTTGGCATTGATGTGGTCTTGGCGTTGATGTGGTCTTGGCGTTGATGTGGTCTTGGCATAGAAGTGCTCCTGGCACTGAAGTGGTCTTGGAATTGAAGTGGTTTTGGCGTTGAAATGGCTTAGCAATGTAGTGACTTGTTGATAAAGTGGCTTGATGATGAAGTGGCCTGGAGAAGTGGTTTAGCGATGAAGTGACGACGACTGGTCACTTGGTTGAAAGGCTTCACCCAGGAAGGGAAGAAGGCTCGACGTCAGTGGGAGGTCCATAAACTATCCATCCCATGAAACCAAATGTCTAACCTGATAGGAGTAGAGGGAAAATAAAGGCCGGAAGAACATGGAAATATCAGGAAGAGAAGTACTGTATGATAGAGAGGAAAGATTCTAGACAAAAAGGTCCCTTTTAGTCGCCTCTTACGACAAGCAGGGGTAATGGGGAAGTATTCTTTCCCCCCTCCTCAGAGGACTATTCAAGACTGAGAGATGGCAATTTAACGTGTGTTTAAAGTTAATACAGTAAGGTTAGTTTAGCAACATCTCATCAGATTTTTGGTTCAGTTTAAAGACTCTAAAAGAACTACTGACTGCAACTGTACACATTCACTACAGCTCATATAATGCCTTTAAACGTCTGGAATATCGAAGTAATGGATCAAAATGCCAACCTGCTTGATACTCGTATTTACTGATCAGCAGTTTCGAAACTGTAAATAAACATTTGATCTTGACTGAACAGTCAACAACAAAAATCCTGACGCCTCTCTTGGCTTTATCTTTACAGATTTATGAAGTTAGCGTGGTAAGTCCGAAACAAACAACACTGATGAAAATGATCTGTAGCCTAACAAAATCATCAGAGTCGGTTGCTGTTGACTTAAGAGGCTGACTGTGGACGAAAGTCAGTAGAATGGAAAGTAGGGATGACGGCAGGGCTTCTGTTGCAGATTGTACAGAAAATTGTACATTGTACACAGAAATACAAATCAAGGGAAAGTATACTGGCAAATTAATAGTTTAACGAATCAGTGCAATTAGTAAGACATTTATTTAGTTAGTTTATTACAACTTCTAACACCACCTCCACCACCAATATTATCACTGCCGTTACTAACACCATCTCCACTACTTCTGCCACTGTCACCACCACTGTAACCCCCCCCCCCTCCACTACCACAATTGCATCACTACTCAAATCAACACCTTTACGGGTGTCGCTGTTACATCTATTGTAGGGAGAGAGAAAAATGTACGACAAAAATGACTTCTGTCATTACTGTACTATCATTACTACTGCTTTTACCACCACCACCATCTACTGCTGCTGTTGCTACTATTACAGTTATTTTCCATACGTTTTCTAGAATCATGCTCTGCGGCACTACATTTTCAATACTAAATGGGAAAAATGGCGTTCCCCAGAGCTAGACCCTGTATTGGATCATATAGCCCCGCTAGCTTACAGGAGCGCGCTACCGCTCCCGGCACGGCAGTCCCGGGCAAGGCTCGAACTCGCAGTCCCCCGATTACGAATTTGATACTCTACCACTGAGCCACCGTGCCCCCAGTCTCAATACTAAGACTAATGTTCAGAGTATATGATTATTTCTTTGGTACGAAAATGACTGACTGACTGTCTACCCGAAAACAAGCGCAACCCTAAAATACTCCGAAAAGCACAGCAGTTGTATACGGAATGGGGGAATGGGAGAAATGGAATTCTCCCGAGCTAGACCCTGTATTGGATCATATAGCCCCGCTAGGTTACAGGAGCGCGCTACCACTCCCGCCACGGCAGTCCCGGGCGAGGCTCGAACTCGCAATCCCCCGATTAAGAGCTTGATACTCTACCACTGAGCCACCGTGCCCCCCTCGGAATGGGGGAAACAGCATGGAGGAGGGAGGGATGGAGGAGAGGGCATTGGTATACGGACCTGCTGGGGGTCGAGGCGAGTCGCTGGGGGAAGGGTAGAGGTGGGGCTTGAGGAAAGAGCAGAATTCGGGAACATTCCCACTGCAGTTTCAGGCAAAATGGGAAATAAATTAAACTCAGGCATAATTAAATCATGATACTGAACATATTTTATCAAATATATTTTATTATAGAACCGAGCCTGCGACATATTCTTTTACAGCGTGGGTACTTGTGATTAATTACAGTGCTTGCATAATAATATACCGTATCTAGTTGTAAATAAGGGTGATTTCCTTTGGAGCCTCAGCATTCGAGCATAACTGTATCTGCTCCGAAAACCTAACTATATAGCATCCAAAACTGCCTCGGCACCGTATGCCAGTGGGGAGATAGGAGCGAGGAGAACGGGGTAGAAATATCACTCACTGTAGGTCTTTAACTTGACCCATAGTTTCACAACTTATTTCACGCAGATCAGCAGCGGAAAAAGACTGCACTAGGCTCTACAGCCTTTTCATACCACTGCCTCATGACTAGCTACATATTTCAGCGTTAATCTCTTGTACAGCTCAGCAATCACGATAGAGAGATGACAGATTTAAGCCAGGTAAGAGGGGAAAAAGTATTATACTTTTCACCCTCAACTGCAATGACGTTCTACTTATTTCCTTCTTGCCATTTCTAGATTATTTTACTCAGTTTTAAAGTTTTCGAACTGGATGTGTAAGATATAACTGTTTATAATTTATTCACGACAAGGTGTCTTTCCTTGGCTGGAAAAAGTCATCTGACAGTAGCAGCAACACGGTAAAAGGACATCAGCGTACTGACTGGGTTATTATCACTGCCACCTCAGCACTGGCAGTGGCAACAGTGGTGGTACTATAGTGATAGTGACTACTACTACTACAGTACTACAACTACTACTACTACTACTACTTGTATTACTGTTACCACAACAACTACTACTACTATTATCAACACCATGAGCACAAGAACAACAATGAAGAAACCTGTTCTGTACACAGGAATATATTGGACAAGAACAACTTACACCACTGCCATCACTATCCCTCCATCTCACCACCCAGCTCTGCCGCTACACGCTACACCAACTCCTTTTATTTGATTTCCAGCCGAGAGTGAGGGGTGTCGTGGTGTTCGAAATCAATGCTGAATCTCTCTTTTCCTTCTTTTGATTTGGAGACGTGTTTCAAGTGGCTCTGGAGATTTCGTAATACATATCCCACAGCGATATATTCTGCACATTGCGCATCATTATTCTCTTGGACGCTAGTAATGCAAACTATGTTGTTATTAAAATTATATAAATAGTATACGAGAGATGTACTGCAATATGCAAAATAAATTGCCAAGTAATAAGTGCCACGAAGCCTGTTATGCCACTTAGAATACGGTCTATTGACTCACGTGCCCTGCTGTCACTACAGACATCCTTTCCTGACATGCACTTGGCCAACACAGGCAAAGGTAAATTCTTGCTAGTACTCTCACGATGCAGGATCAGGCAAAATATATGTCCTCGTCTCACACCAAATCGTCCTTCCCCATATATTCTCCAACCCATGCAGCCATTTAACTGTTATGGGTGTATCTCTCCTTCTGCTAATCACCCTACACTCTATGTGGTATATGTATAACATAAGGTATTGTTACATTCAGCTTACAAACGATTGGCACGGAAGGGCAGCTTTACACGTCAAAATCGTGTTCTACGGGTCCTTAAGGGCAACTGATCCACAAGGCCAAGGGAAGCCACTTTTTGTCGTTGAAGAACTTGAGTGACTCGTCTCCACCCATGATAAAAGCACGGAAACAAATGTGTGGGAGGTTCTGACGTGCAGTGACAAGCGGATATAGAAATGCGTTGTTCGAGTGGCAGCGTCAGTAATTGCTTTACTCCTCTGACTTTTTTTTTTTTTAGTTTATTCTTGCTACCGTCAGATTATTTCACTCAGCTTAGGGAAGACTCTGAACTGAAAGGACAATTTGCCTCCTTAATCAACTCCTTCAACAAATGAGTTGAATAAAATCATTAAATTACATCGTCTAGTGGTAGTAATGTAATTTAAATAGCCATCGCAGTGAATGGGTTAATTAACTAAAACGCAGGAGGTCCGCCGTGGTACCTGACGGAGACGGTGACCACGGGGACCACCAGCAGGAGACAGGATGCGAGGACCAGCAGGAGTAAGAGCAAGAACAGCGCCAGCACCAGGGTGCGGAGGGAGCTCTGTACCTCTCCACGCCACGAAGTTCCCTGCTGTGGGAAGCAGAATGTTTGTAATTTGTTGTCTGGATATGCTGTAAGTCGCATCCTAGTGTCTATATTCATTTTTGGACGCATTTCTGCGTCTGTGTGTGATCTTTGTTGTGTTGCGCTTGCTCTCATCTCAAAATCTGTAACTTCTCTTCGTCTTATCTCGGTGTCTGTACCAGTTCTAGATAGCATTTCGATGTCCGCACCTGATCTTGCAGCCTCTCCCACACGACATCCTGGTACCTCAGAGCATCGTAGCAGGGAAAATCCGTCAAACTGAGTTCCCCTTTCCACTGTTTTAATTGTCGTCGTCGAAGATAAAATAGAGCCAACCACCGTAGGTTCTACTTCAGGGCTTCTTGATTTGTTGGTGTCGAGTGTCGTCGAGTCTGAGAAAAGCTGTGGATGCTGAGAACATGTGGAATCGTTGTTGGTGTTTGGATCAAATGCACAGATCTGTAGGTCTTCTGTTTCGCAGTGTTTTAATTGGGATTTCTGGAAGGGTGGTCTCGTTACATTTTTTGAAGTTTCTGACTCTGAATCAGCTGCTGGTGTATCATCCTGGTAGCCTCTAAGTCCTTGTGCTCTCACTTCATGCGTCTCTGCTGCTTTCAGCAAGTCCTGTTGGAAGTTAAGACGTGTGTCCGATTCGGTATTCATTTGATTTTCAAAGCCTGGCTCCACACATTTATCAGAACCCCCGTTTTTCTTAGTGTATGAAGTCACTAACATCATATCGTTACTGACGACTACACTGTGATCTTCTGCTACTAATCTTTTCCCCGGTAGACCCATCGCCAGATTTACAGCATCAGCATATTCCCTTGTTTCAGAACAGAATGACAACCATGCATCACTATCTATTGCACTTAAAAACGAGGACCTCCTTAGACACTCTAGATCAGTACTGTCTCCAAGATGGGGCGTGATGACGAAGCCAGCATTTAGCATGTCGTTCAATTCGGAGTCATCCAGTTCGAGTCTCTGTTGTTTTATTAAACGCCCTCGCTGCTTCCGCTTGTTCATCTCCCTTGGCCCTTTCCTTGTGACGTATGTACCCTCGTCTTGAAAGCAGTCGGATTCATTAAGCCGTTCTTTATCATCTCTTTCCCCGTTCCCTTTCCCTTCGCCTTGATCAGTACTTCTCTCTTTCCAGCCCATTCTTTCATCATCACTTTCGTCTCTCCTCACACCATTATCTTCACTCTTTTCTCCTCTATCAATTTTATCACCACATTTCTTTCCCTCCCACATATTCAGCAAAATACAGGTTGATCCACCTTCCTCCCTCATCTGCAACTCTGGCTCTGGACAGTCTTTGATCTCCATACCGTCTTCTGTAAAGATACCGATATCTTCAAAACTGTCACTGTCACACACAATAGTATTCTCACTGCACCTCTCGGCCACATCGTCCTGTGTTGGGGAATTTAGAACAGCGGTGAGTCTGTGTGGTGTGTCCCTCATGGGAGACTGGGGTATGAGAGAAGGACGGGCTTGGAGGGCGACATCAACTCGGTCCACCCTCTTACTACACTCCTTAAGGGTAAGATGAAGCCGACGAAGGTGTTCTAACACGTCCTCCTCTTCCTCTCTCTCTCCCACGCCTTCCTCTATCGTCATTTTTTCCGCCAATGTCATTCCTCCCGTAGGTGCCATTGCAGCCGCCACGTCTCCTCCTGCCAATGCCATTCCCCCAGCTCTTTCTACCGCCAACATGACGCCCTTTCACCTTGGTTGCCTTAAATATACGCAATATGTTCTCACTCCCTGTCTACCACTGAGTTTTCACTGCTGTCTCTCATGGATGCTGTATCATTTTTCAGCTGAGGTTACAAATAAATGATGTAAATGAATCCTGAAATACTAAGTACAGTATATCATCACTCAAAAGCTCAGAACTTGTATGCATAATACAGTACAACAAATGTAAGGACGCTCAGTATTTAGTATTTACAATTTCATGTCTTGTACACTGTTAACATACACAGGGCTGCAGAACATTTTGAAGTTTTTCTGTTCAGGTCTTGTATGAATATGAGAAACACATACGACACTCATGTTACGTGCTGAGCAGAGTATTGGAGAAGCAAAATGGTAAGCCACACTGAACGATTTCACAAGGACCTCAGCAATGACACGTCACTCAAGATAATTTGCTCAGTCTACCCACAAACAAGACTCTACACCATTTGCTTTACTCTCTCTCTCTCTCTCTTAAAAGATACTACAGGCATGTCTTAAACAGAACAGGTACTACAGTTCGTCCATCTTAACTTGTCAGAGATTTCTGTCTTTCGCATTTTATTTCACGCAGTTTACTGTGCAGAATAAGGCAATACTAAAGCTCTACATCCTTTCCATAACACTTTCTCGTGACTATAGCACCCTAATGCATGATTAACCTCTTGTTACAGCTCAGCATTCAAGATAGAGATGACAATTTAATACCAGTTTAAAGAGAACACAGAATTGTCATATCCCTCAAAGTCTAGATATCCCGCCAAATTCTGATACTATACTGAACACAAAGCCATTCTTACATCCTGCACAGAATCGATACCAGTTATGTCACTCCCAGATCTGACAGTTTTATCCTTAACAGAGCATAATCAGATGCGAGATACAGCAAATACTACAGTTATCCTCCACAGAATAGATACCACATGTAGATCCTTATTACATATTCCATAGCCATACTCTAAATACAACAGATACTGAAGTCATATTGTATGCAGAATAAATGTAATAAAAGTAGAACTGATTTCACAGTATTGTCCTAATTGAAACACTATCGTTGCCAAATCCTGAACACAATAGACACCCTTGTTCTATCTTACTGTTATTATCCTGTTACAAACAGCTTCATATGGATCAATGCACATGTTATTAATTTGTTCTTCTTAAGTTGCTTGAACGATGGCGCTATCATCTTCGTAAGTCACTTTCAATATGACATCAGTCTTTATAAGTGGCTCCAAATAGGACGTCATATTCTCAAGTGGCTTGAACTATGACACACATTTCTTCTGAGTGTCTTGAATCGTGGCGCATATGTCTTCGCAAATGGCTTGAATTCCGACGTAAATTTCTTCCCAAATGACTTGGACAATGACTTCAGGAGCGCCTAGTTCTCACAGCTTTACACGCACATACACACTTCCATTCTCCAGTGTAGTCTCTGGTCGTCAGCTGGTATTCCCTGTAAATATCAATATCAGTAATAGATTAATGCCCCTTCATTGTGATGACTTGTTTTATTTTATACTTCCTACAATCAGGTGATTAGCTTATAAAATATCATTAATACCATCCTCCTTCAGTACAAAGATTTCAAAACACTGGATGACTTAATTCAGCTAATGGAACATGTCTGCCAATGAGGGAAGAAAATACTGGTACCTCATCAGTACGATACCGTCCCATCAGAAGCGTTGGGGCCTGAGGCTAGAGTACTGATTTCCAACATTTGAAGCAAGGGCCTCACTAATCCGTGACTCGTGTGTGGCATAAACTCCAACTATTCCTCGGCTATAGACCCTTACAGGCTCAATCAGGTGGAGTGCCTTACACATTTGCTGATGTCGTTTGGTTACAAGGTTAAGCTACCAACCAACGTAGTACATGGTTTCCTAATTTATAGGAATCCATTTAGTTTGTCACTCAGTGCAGTCACCCGATGGCAGCACAACATATGTGTGGGTGGTTTTATATATATATATATATATATATATATATATATATATATATATATATATATATATATATATATATATATATATATGAATTGTACTTACTTCACAGCATACTTTATGTTTCACTTAACCCTTTTCCTGCCGAATATCTACAATAGTTTATTCTTTTTAATACATCCGCTCCTTGATATAATGTAATTTAAAAAGCTTGTTCCTATGGTTCAAGAATCAGTAGTTCACTTCTGCACAAGCACAGAATTGCTCTCACTCCGTGCTGCCACTCGGGTACTAATACCGACTGTCCACACTCTTTAGTTATGGATATCATATTCAGGGAATTGTCATGCCACTGCACCTTATGGAATAGTATCTGAATATGTTTGTAACTCTGTTTAGATCCTCGGATCTTGTAAAATCTGGATCAAAACTCTCGACCTTGAGATTCACACTCCATTTCTACACCCACTCGACCCCCACCTACACCAAAATGCTAACACACCAAAAACTCCCCGACTTACCAGTTTTTTATATTTTGTGTAGCATCTCCCTTCACCATTATAAGAGTTAATCGCTTCACTTACGATTACTTTATTTTTATTCTATCTTCTTGTGTGGTAAGTGGCAATGACCATCATCCACACGATGTACGAGTAGTGCTGCATGCCTACTTCTTCCCTCACCTTTATCACTTTTTCTGTCTGTCCTTCTCTCTTCCCATTTCTCCTATCTTTCCTATCACCTATTATTAATTTTCTTTCCTTTCCAGATGGCTTTACATTGAGTGACAAGCCTATTGGTTTCCTGTATGCCAGAAAATCATTTACATGCTGAGTGGTGACCATATAACCAATCCATACGTGTTCTTTACGTGTTAACAAGTGATTGGCGAAGAGTTTGTGCCATTCCCTGTAAAACAGCTAACTCAAAGTCAAACGGCCATCCCTTCCGGGATTATGGCGACTGGCCATAGAAAGACAAATTGCTAGTCAGGCAACTTTATCTAGTTTGGGAGATACTTTTCGACCTGAAGTTAGGACATACTGTATACTGCAACTTTCATTAATCCATTCAGTACTACATGTTTTTCTTAATAAACTATAAAATGTCAGAATCTCACTGAATAGGTTTTATCTGTCCTAAATTTCCTTATCCTTCATTCACGAATATTCGTTATCATATTCCTTACACAGTGATCATTAATAACATCGACTTTATATGCACCAAAATAAGCTCTTGCATCGAAACACCTTAGTGCAGAGATAGTGGTGGCTGAAAATAATGGAGAAAAATGCTCCTCAGTATCATCAATCCGCTACCGTCCTGCTCCTCGTTTCTAGTTTCCCATTTTCAAGCTTGCTAAGGTATTGGTGTTCATGAATCCCCTTTAACAAATGAAATTATCCTTATATACTGATGCAGGAAACTCGGGACTCTCACCGATGCAACACATATCATTAACACTAAGCTGAACTTCACTGAGTCAAAATCGGCAACACTTATCGTCGCATAGTTACTGCTGCTTCATAACTATACATACGTAAATGATACACAGGATTGTCTAAACCTGGTAAACAATATAGTGTACAGGTAATGAAAAAAGTTATATATGTTGATGCTTACTTTCATCACACGTACACGGGAAAACCTGTCAGGGATGGACGTATGGGAGAGACTGGTAAGTCGAAGTGTGAGTAAACAGCAATAATACAACGCCGTCCGTACACCAGCACGTAAACCGGCACAGTTCTTCAGCATCAGCACACAGAACAGTACAAGAACCACATCAATAATCGTTCACGCTGAAGTCGACGTCAAGTTGGAATGAGTATGTGTGTGAGTCCAACGCGTCACCCTGTGTTGTGTTATCCTTCGTATATCCGGTTTAGATTAACAGTGTGGAGGATGAACCCTGACTGTTTCATCCCTGCTATAACACACAACTTCATCAGGGCAGTGGAAGAAGGCAGTTTACATGGCCTGACAGTTTTATGAGGCACTGGCAATTTTATGAGACACTATATACCACCCGGCGGTTTATGTTATCTATCTACCTATATCAATCACTCAATCAACCTATAATATATATATATATATATATATATATATATATATATATATATATAATATGCTTGGTGGTAAGTGGTGGCGACCATCATCCACTCACTTCATGTAGTGCGCCTACTTCTTCCTTAGCCTTTATCATTCTTTTTCAGTGTCTGTCCTCCTCTCTTCATATTTCTCCCATCTTTTCTGTCACTACTTATTGCTTTTCTTTCCGTTACAGGTGGCTTTACACTGAGTGACAAGCCGAATGGTTTCCTGTTAGCCAAGAAACCATTTACAACGCTGGGTGGTAACCATATAACCAAACCATACGTGCTCCCTACGTGTCAAGTGGGTTGGTGGAGGGTTAGTGCCCCTCTCTGTAAAACAAATAACTCAAGAGTCAAATGGCCATCCCGTACGGGATTATGGCGTCTGGCAATAGATAGATAGATAGATTTGGAGCAGATGGGGGAGGTTGAAGGTGTGTGCAAGATAGGCCTATTTACCTCCATCAATGGAGTTGGAGGAGGTTATGTATTCACCTGTTTGTTTGTTTGTTTGCACAGTATCTCCAGAAACTGTCATTGAATTTCAATGAAAGTTTGTGGAAGGGTGGGCCATGAGCCAAGAAAGAAATTAATAAATTTTGGGACGGATCCAGATCCTGCAATGCGATTGGTGGAGGAATGTGCTTTCTCAGTGCTTTCTAGTTACATGTGAGGTGGTGTGTGGGGTGAAAGAGAAGACAAAAGCGGGGTGCAAGGAACAGCATTATGGAATGAGGAGGTGAGGCAGGCTGTGGTGCAAAAGAAGAAAGCATATAGCAAGTGAATGGGAGGCAGAGGCATGGAGGAAGTTGAGAGACAGAAGAGAGAGTTATATGACAGGAAGAGAGAGGCAAAAAGATAAGTAAGAGAGAGTAGGAAGAGAGTGGATGATGAATTTGGAAGGAAACCGGTGTAAAGCAGAAGGAAAGTAAGAAAATGTTCTGGAATTCTGGAAGGAGGTAAAGTGTGTTAGACAGGGTGATAAAGAAGTTAGTAGGGAAGTGAAAGATAAAAATGGTGGGTTGATAGTGAAGGGAGAAAAAGTGAGCAGATAGGGAGAATGCTTTAAAGAACTGTTAAAAGTAGAGAATGATAAGAATGCATGTATAAGTGGCTGGGGAATGAATGGGAAAAGGAGGGTGATGAGAAGGGAGGAAGAGATCAGTAGGATGGAAGTACCGGAAGCAGTAAAGTCAAAATTGGGAAAGCCCCAGGAAATGATGGTATGTGTGGTGAAATTATGAAGCCAGGGGGAAGAGAAAGTAGTAGGATGGATTATGAAAGCTGTTGAGATTGGCCTGGGAGGAAGGTAGAGTCCCTGAGGATTGGAAGTCAGGTATAATTATTTCCCTGTACAAAGGAAAAGGAGAAAAAGATGTGTGTGGTATTTCATAAGGGCATTTGTCTTCTTCGTGTAACAGGCAAAGTACATAGTAGGATATTAATTGACAGAGTTAGGGAAATAACAGATGAATTAGTTTGAGAAGAACAGGAAGGTTTTAGGAAGAGGTTGTGTAAATCAGATATTCATACTTAGATCTTCAGTGGAAAACTTTCCAGAGAAGAGAAAGTGTTGTACATGGCTTTCATGGATTTGGAGAAAGTATATGACAGAGTGGATAGACAAGAAATGTGAAAGATAATAAGAATATATGGAGTACATGGGAAGTTGCTGAGTGCCATGAAGAGTTATGTATGAGGGTGCTATGAGTTTAGTGCGTGTGGCCTGTAAACTGAGTGAATTTTTCTCTCTGTACGTTGGATTGAAACAGGGATGTGTTATGTCTCTATGGTTGTTCAATCTGTATATGGATGGGGTAATAAAAGAGATACAAGGTGGAGCAGTGGATGTTGGAGCGGCCCTAATGAAAGAGGGCAGCGTTTGGGAACTTCCTGCAAGTTGTTTGCAGATGATACTGTATTGTTAAGAGAGTGTAAGAAACAGAATCTAAAAGTGAATGTAGGAAAGAGTAAAATTATGGTCATCAAGAGAAATGAAGCCACTGAATGTACAGTGAGGTTGGATGATGAGGAAATAGAAAATGTGAGAGCATTTTGGTACTTAGGTAGTGTGATGAGTAAGGATGGAAGTTTAGAGGATGAAATGCTTGAAAGCAAACAACAAGGATGAAAGGTTGCTGGTTCTTTGAAAGCAATGATATGAAATAGGGAAGTGAACATGGAAGTAAAAAAGTTGCTGCATGACAGTATTGAGATACCAGCTCTACCATATGGAAGCGAAGCTTGGACCTTGTTGGAAGGACACAAATCAAGAGTGAGAGCAGTGGAAATGAGTTCTTTGAGTGGAGCATGTAGAGTTACATGGAGAGACAGACTGACAAATGAGGAGGTGAGGGAGTGTTGTGGTGTGGAAGTGGATGTGATAAAAAGCATCAGGAGAAATACAATGAGGTGGACTGGCCATGTGGATAGGATGGAGTGCGAGAGTAACAAGGAGAGTGTATGTGAGTGAGGTGGAGGGTTGGAGAGGGAGGGGGAGGCAAAGGATGAGCTGGAGGGATGGAGTGGAGAGGTATATGAGAGAGGGGGATATGAGCCGGGTGGAGAGGGCAGTGAAATAGCAGGGGACAGGGCGACATGGAGGTGATTTGTTTGTGGCCACCCCGTATGGGATTTAGCAATAGATTGATAGATAGATGATATATTGTACATACATACATATTTTGGAGGCTTCATGGGAAAAGGTCTACAGATGATGGCATTATATATGAACTCAACAGAGACCAGGAGTTTTATGAGACATTATAATAACCTGGCAGGCTTTAAGACAGAACATAGATTATGACTGACTGTGAGACCATGGTAACGTGATATATATATATATATATATATATATATATATACTGTATATATATATATACAGCATATATATACACTCAGTAATCGTAAATCGCATGTTCGTAAATCACGGATTCGTAAATCACGGCTAGGTGGCCGTCAGACTGCCGGCAACCTTAAATCACTGTTAAGTCACGAAAATCGCGGATCTAGGTACCCAAGTGGGCCTTTTCCGAGGAAATATGTTGGAGGTGTAATATGTTGGAGGTGTCACGAGTATACAGGGCTGTCTTTCACCTCATGTGGCATTATACCATTAAACCACTAAATTCAGGACTTCGTAAACAAGAACTGCCAGTAAATACTGTACAGTTCAGTACACAACATCCTCTCCAGCAGTTTCAGATTAATAACTTATCACAAAGGCACCATATTGAAGCACAGCCTAACTATTTCTTTTAAAATTTTGATACTGTAACTCTTCATTATATATTGCCTCTTTTATGTTCTCTTTTGCTGTTCACTCCTAAACAGGTTCCATATACAGTATATTGCCCCTTAAATTTTCATTGATACATATCAGCTGACTTTCCATGTTCCCCCACTTCAAAGGCAAAAATTGATATTTTGTAACACATCCTTCATATAGAAAATAGACCACATGTACAATATTCGCCATTTTATGAGACACTTGTTCGTATTTGGTGTTTTATGAGCCAGTTTGGTAAATCACAGAAAATATACTGGTCTTTCAAATGATGCAGGTTAAACTAAATGTACTCTACTCCAAATATCCTAATGACAGAGCCTTTCCTAGCTCATTATATTAATTATCTCATTATAACCTGTCTTATCTCCTTACAACACTCCTTTCATTTTTTCATTCATATACAAAGGCCAGACTTCATCAAGAATTGATTGCATACTTTAATCTTTTAGTAATTACAAAACTAAACTTTTTCATTCATATATAACGACCAAACTTCTGGAGGGGGAGAGGAGGAGGGGGAGGCCAAGGATGAAATGGAGGGATGAAGTGGAGAGGTATATGAGAGAGGGGGTTGTGAGTTGGGAGCAGGGCAGTGAAATGGTAGGGGACAGGGTGACGAGGCGATTTGTTTGTGGCCACCCTGTATGGGATTAAGGTGTCTGGCAATAGATAGATATAGATACTTCTGGTTTGAAGAAGAATGGATTATGTGCAATAATCTAATTTGGAAACTAACCAAGAAGCAGATAAAAGTAGTGAAGGATTTTATTGTGAAAAATGCATTTGACAGATAAGCTGGATGATAAACAGAGTAGAAAGAAAGCATATGACAGAGTTATGTGTAACACCTGTATAAAGGTAGCTATGTGTAGACAGTGTTGCCTGTGGAACACAGCCATGGTGAATGAGATGTATGACCCATATCAAATGGACATCTCATGTAGCCTCCCCTTCTCATGGATCTTGCCCATCTCACTGATTGTAGGAAATGAGTTATGATCTATCTATCTATGTATAGCCCGACGCCCTAATCCTGCAAAGGGTGGCCGCAGACAAAACGCCTCCAAGTTGCTCTGTCACCCACCATTTGACTACCCTCCTCCCAACTCACCCCCCCCTCCCTCATATACATCTCGACTCCATCCCTCCACCTCATCCTCGGTCTACCCCTCCCTCTCCCTCCTTCCACCTCATCTACATACACCCTCTTTGTCAGTCTTTCAGTCTCCATTCTCTCCAGATGTCCAAACTACCTCAGTGTATTCCTCCTATTCATCTCAACCACATCCACATCCACCCCACAACGTTCCTTCACTTCTTCGTTCATCAACCTGTCCCTCCATGTCACTCCACATGCTCTTCTCAAGTAACTTATTTCCACTGCTCTCACTCTTGACTTGTTCCCCTCTTGCAAGGTCCACGCCTCGTTTTCATACGTCAGGGTAGGGATCACAATACTATCATGCAGTGACTTCTTAACATCCATACTCACCTCCCTATTTCTCATCACTGCTTTCAGTGAGCCAACAACCTTCCTTCCCTGCTGTAC
Organism: Coenobita brevimanus; assembly: GCF_032717465.1. Classification (NCBI taxonomy): domain Eukaryota; kingdom Metazoa; phylum Arthropoda; class Malacostraca; order Decapoda; family Coenobitidae; genus Coenobita; species Coenobita brevimanus. The sequence goes on along the minus strand of NC_137050.1, from coordinate 10,459,857 downwards.
CCTTTCACGCACTTCATCTCCCAAAGTTCCATCCTTACTCATCACATTACCCAAGTACTTGAATGCACTCACATTCTCCATATCCTCACCATCCAACCTCACTGTACATTCTGTGACTACATTACTCTCAAACACCATAATTTTACTTTTGTTTACATTAACTTTCAGCTTCCTCCTCCTACACACTGTCCCAAAGTCATTCACCAAACCTTTCAACTCCCATTCATCTTCACTCAACAATACTGTTTCATCAGCAAACAGCAACACCGGAATCTTCCAAATCTCATCCTCATTCATTAGAGCCACCCCCACATCCACTGCCCTACCTTGCACTTCCTTTACAACCCCATCCATGTATATATTAAACAGCCATGGAGACATCACACGACCCTGTTTCAGTCCCACATTAAGATCAAAGAACTCACTCAGCTCACCATCCACTCGCACCGTAGCCCTAGCTCCTTCATACATACTCTTCATAGCACTCTACAATTTCCCCTCCACTCCATATATTCTTAATACCTTCCACATACCTTGCCTATCTATTCTGTCATAAGCTTTCTCCAAGTCCATGAAGGCAGCATACACTTTCTTTCCCTTCTCTAGATACTTCTCCACCAAACATCTTAGAACAAATATCTGATCTACATACCCCTTTCCCTTCCTAAATCCCCCTTGTTCTTCTCCAACTAGCTCCTCTGTCACATGCCTAACCCTATCAATGAGTATTCTACCATATATTTTACCAGTCACACTAAGAAGGCAAATACTCCTATGGTTACCACATACTTCTTTCTCCCCTTCTCCTTTGTATAAAGGAACAGTTATACCTGATTTCCAGTCCTCTGGAACTCTTCCCTCTTCCCAAGCCATTCTACGCAACTTCCATATCCACTCCACAACAATCTCACCCCCATACCTCAGCATTTCACCACACACTTCATCAATTCCTGGGGCCTTTCCCAACTTGATCTTCTTCACTGCTTCTACTACTTCCGCCCTACTGATCTCTTCCTCCCTCCTCTCATCTCTTCTTCTCCCAGCCATTCCCCAACCACTTATACTCGCACTGCTCTCACTCTCTACATTCAACAAATCCTCAAAGTGCTCCTTCCATCTCCTCAATTTCTCTCTCTTCTCCACCAACAATCTATTATTCCTATCTTTCACTCCCCTACTAATTCCCCTTTCACATTACCTTACTTTCTTTACCTCCTTCCAAAACAATTTCTTACCCTCCCTCCATTTCACACACAGATTCCTCCCAAACTCTTCATCCACTTTCTTCTTACTCTCCTTCACCAGTCTCTTCACCTCCCTTCTACTGCTCACATATACAAGGATTACATTGTTTGAAAAACTTCTGTGAAATCTGTACCTTCATCCCTTTAATCCTGAGAAGTCTGTGGTGTTGAACGATAGTTGGAATAAGGACATAAATTCCTGGCAATGAAGAGATGAAAGAGATCAGTAGTTTATAAACAAGTATCAGGTGAACTAAGCTGACCTATGCAAACACAGATTAGTACCTTTCTAAATGTATGTGTGTATGTATGTATGCATGTACATGCTTTACTACTGCAGTAATGAAGTATATGAAAAGTCTTCAAGCCATCAGTGCTGTAGAGAACCATGCTACTGCAGTAAATGTGCATATCACTCATTAGAAACACCAAAATCACACCATACAGTTCTTTTTAGTTCATTTACATTGCAATAATTATAAGCTCATGGCAAAGAAATTGCATTTAGCAACATTTTACCTACATTCATTTTCTGCTGCTATATTTTTTGCCTACTACAAGTTTTCTGGTTAAAAAGTCAAGAGGAGGAAATGTTTCCAAGTAATCTGTTTGTGTCTCACTGATTATATGTCTTGTATATGGAACTCCTTAGAAAATGGTTGCAATGGAAGACTCCTTTGGCTCTTTTCTGCTGTAATTCCATATTTATCATCTATTTGCTGATCTTCTCTGCTTTCTTAACTATTTCAGCTCCGGGACATTTTTAATTTCATTTTTGCATTTCGAGATGAATTTATTCAACTTTTGGAAATTTTAAAAAACCAGAGAGGTTTGATTTAGACTTCCAATTGCCCTTTCATTTTGAGGTCTCCCCAAACCTCAATCAAATACTGTAATCAGGAGGTAGTAATAAGAAATCAATAAATCATTTCACCAGATTGATGGGGTCAGTTATCACCACACTCTCAACTTTCAAGTTAGTAAACATCCCAAAAGTGTGTGTGTGTGTGTGTGTGTGTGTGTGTGTGTGTGTGCGTACCACCTAACCTCCTCTGTAAATGGACCTCTCTCTAATCATATTCTTGCACCACAAGAGAATGTTACTCAGCTTAGGGAAGACCTCTAGCTATGAAGTTCATGCAGATTCTTGTACACTACTTCATAACCACTTTGCTTTACAGGGTAATTTCTCAGCAGATTAGTTACCTAGGAGAAACATCATCACAAGCATCCCAACCCCTATTTCTAAAGCCAAGCTATGAGAGGGAGCTGACTTTGAGTTTGTGAGTGAATCCCACCTCTGATCAGCAAGTACCATACTATGTTGCATTTGTATAATAAATTTTCAACCACTCGCAAATTTTCATATATTATGTATTACTGATCACTTCACTGGCTAAACAGTTAAATATGAAAAATTGTATCTTAAAGCAGAAGTGATATGAGAGTCATTATGAACACATACTGCATATATGTGCTGTACTGTAGATATGGAGTATTCATGGAGGAAAATAAAAAAATCCTCCAACCTGTAGATGCATGACGTTAAGCTCTGTAGTCCAGAACTTTTAAAAACAGGACATTGATCTAAGTACTTAACTGCCTGTATAAGGCAAGGCCATTGTCAGTCCAAGCAGTGCCTTCAGTCCACTAGACCATCAAGTGTCTTAACATTTTTAGAGATGAGTGGATTAGTTTATTCAGTCTATGCCCTAACACACTGCACTTAGGTGCTTGCTGAGCACATGCTGGCCAGAAAATAATTTTCGAAACCTTTGTTCATTTATTTTTGGCTCGTAATTTTAGTTTTTTATGCTGTTATTATCTAATAACCGACCTGAAACTTAAAATTAATCACAGGTCTGACCGAGATTCGATCTCAGGCCATTGCGCTTTATAGGCTCACATGTTACCACTGAGCCAAAGAGAGGATCCCCGCTTTACCTCAAAGCAACGCGGTCTTTTATACACCCCATTACATCACTCTATTCTCCCCCTGGTGATTAATTTGGTCAGTTTCGAACACACGTGGTAGTGTGGTGCATTGGAGGCCACCACTGGGGACGCTGTGGACCACATTGGACAGCTCACCCACTGGGATGTAAGGCTTATGACACTGTCAACAACATCATTGCCCTCTAAACCTTGCCTCACACCCCACACTGCTGCCAACCAATGTAGTAACCGACCTGAAACTTAACAAATTAATTACTGGTCTGACTGAGATTCGATCTCAGGCCCTCGTGCTTTGTAGTCGCGCATGTTACCACTGAGCCAGAAAGAGGATTCCCGCTTTGCCTCAAAGCAACGTGGGCTTTTATACACCCCATTACAATAAAACCTGTCATGTGATGTAACAAAGGCTAAATTTTCAAGTGGATGCCTGAGAAATATGATAGGATCGTTTCATTTCATTTATAAAGGCTCCAACATTCTTGCATGCACCAGTGTTGGTCACCTAATGGCAGCTCTTCATGCTGCTCAATCTCTGGCAGCCTCCCTAGTCAGTCCCTTATCCCTGAGGTCGCATTCCATGACCTCGTCCCAGGTGCATTTTTAGTCACCTCTCGCAACTCCACCCCCAACGTTCACACTTCTCACTTTCCGCACCCAGTTGTCATCCTCCATCCTCCTCACATCTCAATCTACCCCTCCTCATCGCAACACCAGCACACTGCAGTCCCATCCTTCCTCTCAACACTTCCTTCGTAAACCTAGCCTCCCCAGGCCTCACATTCAAGGACACATAACACATCCACCTAATCATTGTCATTTTTGTATATTTGAGCCTGCAAATATCCTCTTCCTTTACTGCCCAGGTCGCTCTGCCATACAACATTAACACTTCTAACAAATGCCACACACAAAGATCCCCCTAGCACGGAGGGAGAACCCACTCAATGTCAAGAGAGCCAACAGCTCTCTGAACTTTCCAACCACTCCTCACTCTAGCCACAGAGGTAGGTCCAGCCCCACTTCCAGAAAATAACATATCTCCCCCCCCAAAAAAAAAAATCCACACAATCAAGGACTCACCAGAAAAATCCTCTCATGCCTGACAATCTCCACATGCTATCCTTGACACAACACACACGTGAAATCAGCATTCTCTCCCAGTCTGCCTCTAATACCACTACTTATCTTACATACCAACTTATCATAAACATTGCACAAAATGGAGTTACTTCCTATGTCCTTGTGGTAACCTGAACATGGCCACTCTCCCTCATCTTTGAGATTATTGCCACCAACCCTAGGTACTATTGCCTTTGTTTTATCCTCATTTAAGCTCAAGCCCTTGTGCTCCATACCATCTCTCCACTTCCTAAACCTTTCCTCCATCTCTTTTCAATCTCTGCAGTCAACACCAAATCATCAGCATACAATATCTCCCATGAGAATCCATCTCTGAAGTCATGCAAGAGGACTTCAAGCACCGTGATAAACAATATAGGGCTCAAGACTAAAGAAAAAGCATTTTGACAAGTAAACATCAAAACTGTGTAGTGCTAACTTCTCACTCTTCCTATATCACCACCAAGTGACGTATGTGCAAAAATCTGGTAGAGATGGAAGGAAAAATTTCCCTCAGCACGATGCAACAAACAGAAGTGAGGTATACCCAATAGTTTGGGAGCATAAACTAGATGTTTCTATCCTAATTAGAACCAGGAGAAACTTAATTCTAAATGTAACTGAGCACGAAAAAAAAAAAAAAAGTGCAAAACATGTATACATACACTGCTCAAAGCTGGTTTTCACCTACAGATTTTTGAAGGCTTGTTTTTATTAAAGAATTTTAAACTACAACTCTCTAAGAAGATTGTAAAGCAAACTAGAAGTTTCTATTGCACTTTGAACCGTTGAAACTGAATTTTGATGTCACCAAGGACCACTTCTAGCGTGGTGAAAGGATTTTTTAATTTGTTTTGCTCCCAGTACACAAACTATTGGAATTAATTTTATGAACTGGGTGTGGATTAAAAGGAAATTTCAGTAGCTGAAGCATGAAAGTAACCTAAAATCACACTGAAAATAATTAAGGAACATGAGAGGTGTGAACAGTGTTATATGCCATCCCAGACTACCCTCCTTTTATTTTTTAAATTGAGAATTTAGGAAATTGGTATTTTCATGCCTGTATATTATAGTACTTACATTTAGAAACAGAATGAAACTAACTGCATGTTTGTAGCTTAATTATGTATGCAGTCTTGGCACTACTAACTTTCACCTCTCTAGCATTTTTGGCCAGTTTCACTGATGTAGCACATAGCCCATAACGACTCTGGTGTTATTCAGTGGGTATGTATGACATATGGATCCTGGTAAATAAGATGACACCAAATACAATATTGTAAATGGTAAAAGTATGGGTGTAAATGAAGTATAAAGAAATGGTTTTGCACGTCTGATGACTGTTTTTTTAATGGCATTTTTTGTCTAGAGAGTGGCAATAGGTATCAGTACAGTATTTATGGTTGTACAACATCGTACAACCCTTTCAAAAGAGAATGGAAATGAGTGCATGTTGATATCATAAGCAGTTTTGATATACTTTTTTTTTCTTTTTAAAATAAACTCACTCAGTCTGTACCTGTTGGCATGCCCAGATCATTTTCGACATTTTCATAAGTGTATCACGTACATTGTAATGATTATATGATTATTCATGGATTACGTATATGAAGCATCGCTCGTCGTAGAGACGATGAGAACATCCAAGATATTATGATTAAAAAATAATGGATGCTACAGCTGTGAAAAGATAGGGTTTTTACCTATGGTGCACGCAAGAGCTGGCATTCCCATTTATATGGCTGGACCGAGGATGAGGTGGAGGGATGGAGTTGAGAGGTATATGAGGGAGGGGGGTGGTGAGGTGGGGGGAGGGTAGTCAAATGGCAGGTGACAGAGCGACTTGGAGGCATTTTGTCTGCGGCCACCCTTTTGCGGGATTAGGGCGTCGGGCTATAGATAGATAGATAGATAGACCTCCCCTCCCCACTCAGAATATGGCTCAACACTGATTGCTGGGACTATTTCCCACCCTTCCCACGATGTGCAAGAGCCACATTTCTGCCATGTTGCCCGTATCCAGTTAATTCAAGAAAGCATGCTGTGAATTTGCGTCCCCAAATTTCAGGGCATTCAGCCACACAGTTCATGAATAAATTAGCACTGATCCGCAAATGCCTCAGTGCTCCTTAACGTAACCTCTTCTCCCCTCACAATGGTAGACATGTAAATGTGTTTATGCCCCTAAGTGTGTTAATTTCTTCAAGCCTATGATGTGCCTTTCATTTTATTCTTGCTACCTTCAGATGATTTTATTCAAATTCAAAAGGATGTCTAGTAGTGAATGGTTTACAGAATGCTAAATCTAACCCCACCAGTTCAAAGGCCCCCTTAACCTGGGTAAAATTATCTGGTGGGAGCAAGAAAACACAAAGAACACATAACTGGGATGAAGGAGTTACCTACCGTATATGGAGGAATAGCAGTCCACTAAACTGGTCTGTTACTGCTGATAGGTTAAGCTAAAGTCCTGTAACCATTAAAAAAGATTTTATACTTTACATTCTGGAAAACAAAATGAATTTTTAAATTACTTCTTTACAATGAAAACCAACTAGAACGACTTTGGCATTTGGTTTTCTGTGATTGCATGATAAAAGCAAAAAAGAATTATCTTTTGTCAACAAATTGTCTAATTACACATTAACACAAAGGAAAGTTTAAACATACCCATTTAACCTTCAAAAATTATAATAACTAGAAAAAGGATCCAACCTGGGATAACATTTTGTATACTTTACAAAACATAACTGCTCCAAGATGGTGATCAAAGAAGTAGTGTTCAAATGAAGCATCAAGAGCATTCTCCAGTCTATGACAGCCATTACAATAAAGGAATTATCTCACACAAGCCCAGTTCCTCACCTGCCCACACAACAGTTTACTGTCTGGGGACCTATAGGTTTATACAGAGAGTTCTAGCACTCTCATATATTGCATAACTTATCTACATACAGTAGTTTTTAAAGCTCTTCAGGTTTGTATATCCTTGTAAAAAATAATCTAACTACAGCAAAATCTTAAAGTTTCCATTTTGATGTAATTTATTTACTCCTTAGTTGCCATTAAGTTTACTGAAAGACAATAATTCAAATTATACTCAAACCTGATAAACTGAGAAATTGTATGTGACATACCCTGAGTGGTATCTATATCTTCTAGGAAATTAGATGGAAAGTGCTTGTCAACAGAAGGTAAAAAGTAGCCCTATTATGCTATATACAATATTTTCTATATTCAACACAATTTTTTTTTTTTTTATAGATACCATTGCAAGTAAACACACTAATAAAAAATGACAAAATGTATGGGCTCCAACTTGTGTCCAGGCATATTCACACTGAGCTTGTTTACTTCACCTGTAATGTGCTAAAGGACAACTGCAGTACCCTAAAATGGGGCAACCTGGTAACATTCTGAATTGCAATGCAACTGGGAAGGTAGGTACCCTCATAAGATCATGTCTTATAGTATTATGTGTAAATTAGATAAATATGTACTATATAATCAACACCATCAAGCAGTCAGCAAGCAGGCCATCTCTAGGAACAGACAGGAGACCCGGGCACAGAGGATCACAGGTATCTGGGCATCAGCGACATTTCCAAAGCGCTCATCTTCACATCTCCAGTCTAGAGGCTCTGTACATCCCTGCTGCCCATTCCATCTTTATCTGTGATAAATGTAAGAAAGCCTGCTGCCCGTTGCAATTGATGCTTGTGCAAACCATCAGAAACATGACACAGAAAGATGAGACCAAACAGGAAACTGAGCCAAGTCATGAGGGAAACCATGAGGAGTATGATGGAAAAAAAAAAAAAATTACAATATCACAAATTCCACAGATAAAATTCGCTCATTGTTCCACATGGTGAACTCTTGCTGTGTGTTTCTGACAGTCTCCACAACAGACTAACAAGAGATGTGTTCAACGTTGGTGTAACAGTGGTGCAACACTTCACAGGAATATTGGCATGGTTCACTCCAGAGAAGCTTGAAACCAAGAAGCATTCTCCTACACCCAAAACATGGGAAGCTGTCAAATTGAAAAATCATAATATAAAGCCTGATAAATCAAAAGGTAAGGTCAATTAAAAATGAGATAGGATAATTAATAAATTCCACATACCAATATCGTAAGGAGGGAATATCTTGGCTCAGATTCAACAACAGTAAATAATCAGTACCAATAATAATCGTAATAATTAAAGGTATGCCAAATGCACTGTTTTTAACACTATCCCTACAGCACTCCCATAGAGATAGACTAATGTACACTTTCTTTAAATGATTCCTTAGTACCACCAGTAACTATTATTGCTTTTTGAGTTCCTTGCCCACAGTGTACGTGACTATCTTGTTCCAGTCAATCTTGGTGCGTGTGACGGGTAGTTGTCGGCGGAGGGCCTTGAAGGTAGTGTCGCTCATGGTCTGGTAATTCTCGCTGATGGCTGTCTGGTACTCATTCTCTGCTGTCTCAATGAACTGCACAAGCTCCTGTGCTGTCTCATCCTCTCCCTGCAGGTAGCCACAAGTTTGGAAATATTACACATACATCACATTAAATACTGTAAATGGAAGTCTTGAGTATACTGTGCTGTATAAAGAAACTCCTTGGTATATACTGCATTTTTTACATTCTGTTTTGCTTTCAAATTCACAGTAATTTACCCCAAAAATGCCTATCAAAGTTTTATTGCTACCTACACACCTGATTTGCCAGTCCACCTCTAATTTACAATACCAGGTACCAACTGTAAGTAAAATGCTGATATTTTTTAATACATCACTGACACATAATGAGAACTAACTATTAATCTATTCCCATCAATTTTATGTATTTTCCATATTATTCTTACTACCACTAGATGAGTTAGGTGCTCTAGTAATGAAGGTATTAATGAAAGCTATATCCTGTCTTAAAAAAAAAAAATCTAAGATACAAATGTGAGAAGCTAGAAGCAATAATGTTAATATCCTGTAGTGAAGGGGGTTGGTTAACTACTTCAATAAGAGGCTGCTACTACACTGGAAAATTAATTTGGTGGTAGAGTAGTAGAGTTTATATGACATGCTCATACTACTGCAGTTAATGAAGTACAGTACAATGAACCATTCTCTTCAGCTAAATCAAACTGTTTGGTGGCTGCAAGATATTATCATATGATGGTGATTAATGAAATAAGGTTCACATGGGTGCAAAAAGCAATCCCACTTTACCGACCTAAAACTGCCAACTTTTTCGTCTTCAATGCTGGGCTACAGCGAGAGATTAACACTAGAATATGGTGTTCATCATGAAGTACTAAGGCATGGCTGTAATGCTGTAATGTTGACATATATTGCCAATGAGTCAAGTTAAATAAGATGCAAAACAACAAAGATCTCCATTCTGTTAAGGTGGGTGAACTGTAAAATAACTACCAATGTGTACTGGTACAATCACTAACAGCAAAACTTACAAGTGAAGTTTCAAATGCTAACTACTAAGGCATCCAAAATATCAGATGATTAATACAGAAAGTCATTATTGTATGCCACCCTCCCCCACTTTCATAGTGTTTATTATCATTATCATCATCATCATGACCTCTTTTCCCACCCTAGGGCAGGGTAAGGAGTAGCAACATCCAGACAGCCGAAGTTTGTCCAGTTCAATGGGCCACAATTCCATTCCCTCACCATTCAAGCCCTCAAAATCCTGGCTCCAACAGATTGGCCAAAAAAATTTCACCACATTCTGTAGCTTCACATATAGAGCCAACCCGAACGCTGTCATGTTAAAAAGGTGTGTCAAAGCCCTCATTACATGCTTCTCAGCACAAAATTCGTCCATCCAGCTTGGTCTCTTCTCAGTCCCTTAGCCTCACTAACTTCCATACCTCTCTTACTTTCACACTCATCCACCATATCCCTCCACCTTCTTCTTGGCCTACCTTGCCTCCTCCCTCCTTCAAATTCACTCAGATATACCTTTTTCACCACACTATTGTCCTCCATTCTCACCACATGACCAAACCATCTCAGTGCATTCCCTTCGATTCTGGTGTCCACAGACTCCTTCATTCCACAACTTTCACGTATCACATTATTCCATATCCTACCCACTCTGAACTCCAAATACATTCCTCAGCAGTCCCATTTCTACTCCTCTTACTCTTGACTTTTCATTTTCATGCCACATCATAGTTTCACATTCGTATGTTACAGTTGGCATTAACACTCCTTCAGTTACTCTTGTGCAGCTGCAACACTCAAAACTCTGTTTCCTATGAAGGCATAGCACCAGCTACTTTCCTTCCTTGTGTCACTCTACTTTCCATTTCTTTTGTGCATTTTTCTCTTTTTTGTATCACTGCACCCAGGTATTTGAATTCTCTCACCGATTCCAGTCCCTCTCCATTCACTGTGACATCATACTGGGAGTCACCGTCCCTCTCAATAACCATCACTTTACTCTTTTCTACTTTTACTCTCAAGACACGATGCTCACAGACATCTACAACACTCTGCACTAGCCTACTAAGTTCTTGTCTGGTATTTGCAAGTAACACTGAATCATCAGTATACAACAAATTTGAGATATTCCATCCATCACCTTTCACTACCAGTGCCATCCCTCTCTCCATTACTTATATTTTTACTTCTCTCATCACCCTATCCATATATATATATATAGATATATATATATATTGAACAACTATGGGGACATCATGCAACCTTGTTGCACGCCCACAATGATCGTGAACCATTCACTTAGATGCCCACTTACCCTTACACATGCCTCACTACCATCCCAACAACTCTTGACGGCACCTAGCATCTTACCATCTACACCTTCCACAATCCTTCACTGTCTACTTTGTCATATGTTTTTTCCAGATCCATAAATGCCATAAACACCTTACTGTTCTTCTCACATGCCTTCTCCTTTATCTGTCTCACGGCATATATTTGATCCACACATCCTCTGCCACTCCTAAAGCCACCCTGTTCATCACACACTAGGACTTCTGATACCTCTCTTACTTTCTCTATAATAATACTGTACTTCCTTATATTTTTCCTACAACACTCAAGAGACTTATACCATGATAATTCATGCACTCACTTCGTTCATTTTCATTTTTGTACGGGGGTACAATCGCTGCCCTCTTCCACTCTACTGCCACAGTTTCATTCATCCATGCTTTCTTTACAGATCTCCAACACGCAATTCACTCCACTCTCCCCACTACACTTAATCATCTCTGCATACACTTCATCAACCCCAGCTGGTTTCCCATTCTTCAGTCACTTCACAACGTTCTTCACCTATGTGAGTCTCACATTTCCTGGCACTGCTTTCCTTCTCTGTACATCCCCAAAACCAATCATGTCAACAGTCATTTTGCTCTCTCCATTCATCAGACTTAAAAAATACTCTTTCCATCTTGTGCTTACTTCATCTCCCTGGGATAATAATCTACCACTTATATCCTTCACACTATCACATCTCTTTCCAGTCACCTTTAAATTTCTGCACCTCTGTCCAGAATAACTTCCTATTTTCAGAGTAGATTGCATTCCCTTTTTCTTCTTAGATCATCATTTACCTCCTTTTTCCTCTTCCCTAGTCTCTTTACATGCTTCTTCCCCTCAGTACATTCAGTTCTTATTTCAACTGAACCCCTCTCCTGATCCACTCTAGCCACTTCTTCCTCTTTTCCTCCACAGCTCTCTTAACCTCTTCATCTCACCATGCCATACCTTTCTTCTTTGTTGTTACTCTTGCCACACCACTCACCGCTTTTGCATTTCTAACGAAGCAATCCCTATGTGTAGATGTATATATATGAGGCTTACATGAAGGAGTGTTAGTGCCAACTTTAACATATGGATGTGAGACTATTGTGTGGCATGAAAATGAAAAGTCAAGAGTGACAGAAGTGGACACGAGACTGCTGAGGAATGTATGTGGAGTACAGAGACTGGATAGGATATGAAATACAATAATGTGATTCATGAAGGACATGCAATGAGGAAGTCTGTGGACTCCAGAATCGAAGAGAATGTACTGAGACAGTATGGTCATGTGGAAAGAATGGATAACAATAGAGTGGTGAAAAGTAATGTGGCGAGAATGGATAACAATAGTGGTGAAACAGGTATATCTGAGCGACTTTGAAGAAGGGAGGAGGCGAGGTAGGCCAAGCAGAAGGTGGAGGGATATGGTGGATGAGTGTGTGAGGAAGAGAGGTTTGGAAGTCGGTAAGGCTAGGGGACTGACAAGAGATCGAGCTGGCTGGATGAATATTGTGAGGAGAGGCGCATGATCAGGGACTTGGCACCCCTTTTTAACGTAACAGTGTCCAGACTGACTCTATCGGATACATTTATGTGAAGCCACAGAACGTGGTGAATGTTTTTGGCATATCAGATAGAGCCAGGATTCCAGGGGCTTGAATGGTGAGTGAGTGGAAGTGTGGCCCACTGGATTGGGCAAATTTGGGATGTTGACACTGTTACTCCTAACCCTGCCCTAGGGTGGGAATGGAGGTTCGGATGATGATGATGATGATTTTATATATAAATATTTATATAAATATACATATATATATATATATATATATATATATATATATATATATATATATATATATATATATATATATATATATATATAGTAAACCTCGATATAACGGACTTCAGTAGACCGGAATTCACTTTTATCGCACTCGAGGAGCTACCGGACTAAATCCCTATATATCGGAAAAAGTCCGATAAAGCCAGAAGCAGTATGGACTGCCTGACCACTTCAGCTATGTTCACCGTGATCAGGTAAATAAAGGACATGTTTATCAGTGTATAATATAGTATTATTATATATATTATACCATTTGCTTAATGTAGTGAAGTTATAACACATTACAGTACCACAATGGGAGTCAAAACAGTTTAAAAACAGTTCATGTGATCAGGACTAATGTCTGATATATCTGAAAAAGTCCGGATTAGCAGGGGGAAGTCCGGATGTCGCTTTTATTGGAATTTCGCATTTTTTGGAATGGTTTCGGCCCCAAGTAGTCCGTTATAATGAGGTCTTACTGTATGTATATATATATATATATATATATATATTGTGTGTGTGTGTGTGTGTGTGTGTGTGCATGTAGGGATGCCAAGCTGATCAGTTTTTCTCACACATCCATTCTTTTACCAAACAAAATTCGTCAAATGAACATAACATTCGGCCAGCTCAATGGAAATTCGTTAAAAGAGGGTTCAGAATATCAAGGGTTTACTGTACAGTAAGTATGTATCTAGTGGGTATAGACTGCTGTACAAGGAAAAATCTGGGTTTACAAAATTCATACTGGCCCGGTACCTACCTATCTACTGTATCTACAGTATAACCAGATGCCAGATTCCCAAAAGGGGTGGCCGTTTTTCTTTGTGTTAGCAGTTTTACACGGAGGGGCACTAACTCCCCGCCAACCCTACTTCCTATGATCTCCAGTCTTTCAAAGGCAGTGTGTCCAGGCATCTCGAAATGAATGGATCTTGAATTTGGCTCTCTTTTGTACTGTTTTTGTTTTTTTCTTGGAAGGAACGTTCATGCGGGCTCAGCGTTTGGTTCCTTCTTCCTCGCATTAAAAAAAAAAAAAAAAAAAAAAAAAACTTGCTGACACGTACCATACATGTGTGGATTGGTTATACAGTATGGTTACCACCCAGTGTTGTAAATGGTTTCCTGATTTACAGGAAACCGTTAGGACTGTCACCCAAAGGAAAGAGTAATAAAAAGTGACAGGAAAGACAAGAGAAATAGCAAGAAAGGAGGGCAGATACAGGAGAAAAATGATAAAGGTGAAGGAAGAAGCAGGCAGCACTACATCAAGTGAGTGGCTGATGGTCGTCACCACCTACCACAACTGGCCCAGTACCAATCAGGATAAATCCCACATGTTCTGTCTTAATTATCCTGTAATTTCCTTATCACACACATCAGGTTCGGTGCCACTTATACATAAATGCCATGGATCACTGTACCATGCCTGTACGAGATGTGGGTAACGGATTACATGAGCAAGTGTTAATACAAACATTAACATGTGACAATGCTTAAATGTTAAAGTAACAATATATACCCTCAATACATTAAGCTATTAGTTGTGGAAAACAAAATAAAAGAGCCTGAGGAAAATAATACTGTGGTTAGGTGCTGAGAGAGCCTCATGGAAAATTAAATATACTATATTTCCCAAGCTATTCTGAGAAGAACTTAAGCAATGCTGTAGTTGCATTTAAAATGTCCTGTACGGAAAATAAAATTGCAACATCCTATATTAACTGTTGTTTGTGTCAGTGGTGTCAAACTGAAAACAGTAAGTAGATATTTATTTTAACTGATCACAGTAACTAAACCTACTAATACTATGGATGCTATCCTAGGTAAATCATGTGATATCCAGCCAAAGAACAAGTTGCAATCTTTTCCATACACAATAAAAATTTCTAACACTTGTTAAGGATGCAGGTTTCCTTCAAGTATCTTCTGAACCATAAAACAAACGTAAGTGATGATACTAAGTTATTTCAATCACATGTTGGCTTTAGGTACTCAGTTTTCTACCCTAACTTTAGGAACAAAAACTGTTTATGTCATGCAGTTATTTGGTTGGTTAGGAACAGTCTCCTAAAGAGTGTGAATTGTATTAATGCAAAACTGTATTAAGTGGTGAGGTACGGGATATGAACACTAACGGAGACTATGAGGTTGCCCTTTATGTCCTTAGATGTGACGAGCTGCACATTGCCATCCTCATAGTAGTGAACTTGCACCTTCAACACTCCTTTCACTTCCGCTGTTCCTCCACCTACACTTACATTCCACGTCGACCGCCACCGACCATTCCTAGACAAGCAAAGAAATGATAATGGTTATAAAATTCTATCTACGCAGTTGACTTGGGTTTCCAAATCAAAATTATACATTACAGAAATCCATCCATCCATCACCTAATCCTGTGTTGCCCCATGAGGAGCGTAGGAGCCCGGGACTAGGCAAGTTTGTCCTGACATTTAAGATGAGAGTGACCAGCCTCACTCATCCCTGAGTGGCATTATGTGAGCAATAAACCCTAACCACCCCTTGGATATGAACCTGCACTGGCTCAATCCAATTGAAGCGGCTTAATTACCCACTAAACCACCAGGTGTCATAACTTAGTTATAAAGTTACCACTCAGTTTCGAGTCATTCACTGGCAGGAGGAGGAGGAAAGAATGAAGGAAAAAAAAAAACACACACACAAAAGAGAGAGTGTAGAGTCACCTGCACACATAAGGAAGAGGAAAGAATGAAGGAAAGAAAGAAGAGGGCAGAAGGAAAGAAGAAAGGAAGAAAGGAAAGGGAAGTCACCTGAGAGCAGCACTACATCGAGTGAGTGGATGGTGAGTACCCCCACCTACCAATAAGAATTACTGTAAAATAAAAATAATAAAGGTCAATGTCAGTGTGGTTGTAAGCAACAAGGCATCCAGGCTACCCACCCCTCACCTCTCCTGCTTCAAATTACAATCTTCGCTAACCTCTTGACTCAAACGATGCATTATCATTTTTCTTATTTTCTGATTTTATTCAGTTCTGTGGAATCTAGTAGTACAGGGAATAGCAATGGCTACATCAAAATCTTCCAGCTAGAAAGGTCTTCCCGAGCTGAATAAAGTCTAGAATGAATAATTAAACACCACAAGATATTTGTCACATGACTGAAGGGATTAAACAGTGGATGTAAGCTAAGGTCGCTTTTATGTCAACACTCTGGAAAAACCCAAAGTGAAAGTGGTGCAACTATTAATCCCTTCAACCTGAGGATACTGGTACATACTTTGTTTTATTCTTGCTAGCTCCACATAAGCCTATTCACTTTCGGAGAAACCTCTTGTGCTAATGCAGTCAGTCAAGGCTGTAACCAACCTCTCCAGTTTGAAGTCACTCCTAAAATGAATAAAACTGCCAGCAGGCAGCAATAATAAAACAGCCAAATATGTTACCAGAGAAAAGGGATTAAGTTAGAAAAAAAAAACTGAGCTATCTCTTACATTTAACAAAGAAAAGTGTCATGGGACACTGCATACTTTATTCACAATTGATAACTTCCTACTTAAAGATTCACTTACCATACATTTTTTTATAACTGAAATACAATTATTTGTTTCCTTTGATACTAATTAACCCTTTAACCGCGGGTGTCATCCCAGAATGACATTGCAAAAACTGGACCAAACCGCGGGTGTCATTCTCGAATGTTTGTGTATATTTTGAATACCGCGCGTTTTTTCCGTGCGCCAATTGTTTCAAGGGAGAGTAGCTATTACAGTATGTTCTTTCACTCCAGCCGACCCCCACCTCCCTCCTCCCACCCCCCGGGCCCCCACCTCCCACCCCCGGGTCCCCCACCCCACCCCTGACCAAACACGCATCAGTATCTGTCCAGCTGTGTGAGTGACAGCACCGCTGATGTGGCAGTGAAGTGCGGGCAATTACAGTGCCTTTTACCGGCCTCAGTGAACACAGAGTGGGTGTTTATCGTATGTGCAGTGTTCATATATGTTTATAGTATTATCATCAGAATGAGGTTGGCATTTGGTAATGGTGTGTGAGCGAAAAATAGTGATTACAACACCGCTGATGTGGCAGTGAAGTGCGGGCAATTACAGTGCCTTTTACCTGCCTCAGTGAACACAGAGTGGGTGTTTATCATATATGCAGTGTTCATATATATTTATAGTATTATTATCAGAATGAGGTTGACATTTGGTAATGGTGTGTGAGCGACACCGCCGGATTAAGGGGGGGGCCCAAGGGGCCCGGGCCCTGGGCCACCCACCAAGAGGGGGCCTCCCACCAGAGCAGCAGAAAGTTGAGCACAGGCACCCACCTGTGCGGAGAAAGGTATCCCTAATATTCAAAACTGTATCTGGAACATTAAACATATTCTATGAAAAATATTGGATGAATAGTCCCCGTTCAGTATTTCCTAACTAAAAGTGTCCTATTTATATATTAGGATTTAGGTTACCAGTCTGTGGTGTATGCCATTAGGGGAGTTGGAAAGGGGGCCTCCCTTCCAAGCGGGCCCCGGACCTCCCACATGCTTAATCCAGCCGTGGTGAGCGAAAAATAGTGATTTTAGATCGCTCACTTCTAATGGCACTGCCCATCCAGTGATAGTCAACGAAATCTTGAAACCTACATCATTGCAAAGCCGAAGGTTAGTACTTTCTAATGGTACCTTATTTTTTGCTCTAGATTTATTCTGTGCAGAGTTATAAAGGTTTAAAGTTTGTTTACATTTTGGCTGGAACCCCCGCGGGAGAGGCCAGTCGGGGCAAAACAATGCCCGCGGTTAAAGGGTTAAGTGATAAAACTATTACCTCTCTTCATAATTACTGCTTTCGACTCCCTTCCGATGCCCCTGTAGTTGGTGTCCTTAATATCTTCATTCCAAGATACTGTCTTTACAACTCTTATTATCACAATATCATTCATAATGTCCAACTTAACTGTTCTCAAAATCTTCGTCACATTTGTCTTCAGTCTTCCCTTCTACAGTCAGGTTGCTCTATAACTTTTCCCTTCTTCATCAAATAGCCTGATGCCTTATTTTCTTAAGCAGAGGGTTCTTTCCTTTTTTAGATGCTTACTGCCAATTCAACAAGATACTGTCAATGAATATGTAAGCGTGTACAACCAAGACCACTAGTTTCTTTGCCCCCCCCCCCCTTCCCTGGCAAGAGGGAAGTGGAAGGCAAGATTGGCGTAAGGCCAGGTGAAGGATATTGGTGGTTCATGAGTGTATGCTTATGTCTGATGAATGCCAATATCTGTTCCCCTGGCATTTCTCCAACCTTTTTCTCCATACCCCTCTTACCATGGAAGGTAAAGACTCTAGGGATCATGACTGCAACTGCAAGTTTCTCAATATAGACTAGGAAATTGTCATTGTTTCTACCATGAATTCTCCAAGTGCTTACCCATTCACATTTAATCTTATGTAGGATAACAGCACAGATCACAGAGAAATGATCATGACGTTTATTACGTCAATGAGGATTCACATGACGTGTCTTGGTGGTTAAGGGTTTAGGACAATAACTTGTTCAGCCTGATTCACCTACTCAGCATATTCCCTCACAATGATAGCTAAAATACAAAAGGATCAAAAGGATAATGGAATTCCAAATAGGTTCACATCAGTACAATACAGTGATACTATGGCAACAAAGGAAGTATGGTAGGCTCTATATATTCAGGTGAATTTATTACTGAGAATGCTATGCATATTTCACATGATGTTTGTTGATTTCATTGGCAAAACTGCTTCCCATCTTTTTTTGCTGCACTCATGGCAAAAGTCCACCACTCACCCTACTTACCACGATTAACCCCAACCTTACATGGAAGACATATTACCAATACAGGTAACTACATACTTTCCCACATTATGCTACACACTACAAAAGCCTGATCATCTTGAAACCAGTCTAAGCACATTGTAACATACAGCTACACATCTAACCTCAAGCTCCACTCAGACACACTCTACAGGAAATATATGCTCTAGAACTTATTTCATGCACACCCCACCATATAAATACAGACTCACTCTATGCTTCTCTCAGACATAATCTACATGTACTTAAGGCTTGACGAAGATTAGCGTTATGCTTTCTTTGATGGAAATTTTCACGTGACTTCTACACCAACATTTACAATTGTGCTCGAGAGAAAGCTTGACCCTACTGCGAATGTAAAATTCACAAATGGAAAAGTACGACTCTATTGTATTCCAATATGAAATGGAACATTGTAAATATTTAGTTAACTGCTAGTACCCACTTAATACCAAATGAAAATAAGCAAGGATAAGACTGCAGAGAGCTTAATTAAAGAATAAAGGAGAAAAGCTAATAGATGAGAATGGGGTTCATCTATGTCACTCAAGATACTCTCCTTCTCTTTACTTCCCTCCTGAGCCCTTTAATTTTTCTTCCTAAACTGGCATAAACTATGGTAAAACAAAAACAAAAAGTACAGTACTCCACAAAGGTTTTAGCGATAGTTAAATCAAACTACCTGTAGTTCCTTAACCCTCCACCTCGTCAGGTGTTGGCCAGAGCTGTCATTATCGTTTAACCTCATTCTGTCTGGCCAAGAAGACATGTCGACCACAGGTAAGAAACTGCTTCTGTGGGGTCATCCTACAAGTGCTGCAGGATATAGTTCAGTACATGCACTGTGTAAAGATCCAGCACCCCCTTGTGGCAGACAGCATCTCACCAAGGTTGGACCAGGGTCCTTCCCACAGCTAAGTGCTGGGTAATATGAAGATTTAGCTCCCAGGTGAACTCCATAGCTACTCCACTCAGGGTGCACAGTGCCACTACATGTAGGCTCCTCAACAGCACCTTTAGCCAGAGTAAAACAGGCAAGTTGTCCCCCAAAATATAAATCTGCTTTCCCATGGTTGCTACATAGTACTGTATGTAGTGTAGTACAATAGCATTTGTGCCAAAAAGTTGCTTTTTTTGTGTAAGTACCATATTGACTAAAATGCTGGAAAACTCAAATTTAATCAACATTTTACTGAACCACATAATAAACACTCTAAAAGTGGATTATGTAGTTATTGCACCTACTCCTGAGTCAATAACTACAGTATTTACATTTTCTTATATCTTTCTGCTGTATCCTCCTAACAAATTTTACCTTGCCTGTGTAATATTGTATAAACAAGTTTAATTTACTGTTGGTTGCTGAATAAAAATCAATCTGGTTCTTAAATAAATAACTAGTGACCACCAATTCAACATTACCCTTTCTGAGATGTAAGAACCTAAAGGTAGACTAAACTGTCCAAAATATTCAAGAAGGCACTGGCCTATGTTCCTGTGTTACATTATCAAGTACTGATGCCTCCATTCACCTTTTGGAGATTCAGGCCTATGAGCTAAGTGCAATGCTATCACTAGTACCTGCAAAAGACTTACTGTATATACCAGCCCACTACTTACCAGTAATTTTTTGGTTGAAACTGATGGTCCTCTATACAAAGTGTGAGTGCTACAGCTGACCCCTGAGCACGTGCATAAACAGCACACACGCCATGGGGATAGTGATTGCTCACATATTGGCTTAGTTGTGCCTCCGCTGCACTCCTCCAGCTCTCAGTCGTACCATCACTTTCCCACGGCTTAATACAAAAGAAAATCATCATTAGCATCAATAGCCTATCACCATCAGGATCAATATCCTCTTATTCATCAACACCATCAACATCCCATTACCTATCACCATCACCATTATCATAGTATCATCATCATCATTCTATCACCTATCATCATCATCATCATCGACATCCAGACCTCTTTTTCCCCATTAAGGATAGAATAAGGTTGGGTTTTATCATTGTCACAATTACAGAATCCAACCACTGCAGCAGCAGCATCCTGACCTTTATGCATACAAAAGATGGGGTAGGGTAGGATCCAGAAAGATGGAAAATGAGAGTACAAATGACAGAACTACCCAGTTAGATGGACAACACAATCACTCACAATCTCAACACAAAAATACAAGCAGGACCATCCTGTTTGGAAAAAAAAAAAAAAAAAAAAAAAAATCCTAACCAGCCTTTCCTACTACCAATATGTGGATTTAGCTGCACTTGGTACAGACACAGTATATTCTGATTCTTACCTTGACAAGCTTTTCAGGTAATACTGGATCACAAATTGGCTAAACATTATTTGTGAAAACAATGACAGTTTTAAATTTAACTAATTCCCAGTTCAACAAGGAAGACTCTATCTTCAACCCTTGCACAAGCTTTCACAAAATTCCTATCCACTAAATATTACAATTGCTACATATCCTCAGCACCCTTACCTTCACGTCCACTGCCTCTTTGCGCAAGTGATCAAACTTGAATGTGAGTTTTGCCCGAGGGTCAAGGAAACGCCCACCCCCAACATCATTGTGTTCTGTGACCAGTGCGTAATGGTTTTGGCCATCCAGCCTCACCGGGGTCAGCTGGTCTTTGTTGTACTCTGCAATTGCCCGTGCAACACCTTCGCGAAGTAAGGTATCATTGTTGACCAGAGTTCGCACATCTACGAACAAACAGAGAAAGGCAATATAAAATCAGTACTGGTGCTTGTAGGTAAAACACACTAATCATGGATTTTTTTTTTTTTGCCACCTGTTGTTATTTTTTAACTTACCACACTATAGCAACCACGTAATAATTTCTGCAATAACTACGAAAACCAAAACTGAAAGAAAGTCTGAGTCTGCCAGTACTGTGATATTCTTGCATATGAAGTGAAATTTCTGGTACAGTATTTTATAACATCATATACAGTAAAGCATTTTTGGTAGTTAGCCTACACCACCTATAAAGTACATTACATTATGACAATATTTACACCTACTGTAGCTACCTTACTATACATTATATTGCTATATGCCATGCAATACCTTATAAACATTTGGTGTCATTAGTGTTTGCTATTACAGTAAATTGTACAGAGAGACATCACTGAATGATACTTTAAAGTCACAGTAAACATACCATTGAACACTTCATTGAATTCTCCTGGTGGTGAGTGCAAGACAAAATCTGACGCTATTCGTACCTGAAAAAAAAGAAAGACTGCTGTTGTACATACTCATTATCATCCAAACCTTTATCAATTTCTAAAGAGATGAAGAAACTCAGATCATGGCTTGCTGCTTCATGCCATGGAAAAATGAAGAAGTTGAAATCCTGAGGTGAGAAGAAAGTGGGCTTATAGTGCTGTATACTTGGCATCAAAAGTTCTCTCGCCTCTCTTGCCTTTTCTTTCCACGCACTCTGAAAATCAGTGTGGTGAATCCACAGCAACCAACAATGATGATTTCATATTCCCTCAGATCAATGTCATGAGTGTCATTTGCTGCTCGACAACCACACTGATTTTTAAAGTCAGTCGAGAGAAAGGAAGGAGAAGCATCACAACTTTTGAAGCCATCTGTACATGGTTAACTTTTCTACTCGCCTAACAATCCAATATGGTGCAAAGTACGAGGCAGCTTCCTATGGTCATATTCTTACGAATGTGGTTTACATTTTCTTCTTAACTTTTTGTATTTCTGCTGTTACTGTCAAGTTCAACTTTTCTGCCATTCTAAGGCTTTTGAAAGGAATGAATGCATGGAGGGTAAAGCAATGCTGTATGGATGGGGGAGAAAATGAGTGCCCTCAAATATTTTGGTAGTGTAATGAGCATGGATGGGAGCTATGATGATAAAGTGTGAGAAAAGGTACAGCAGGGAAGGAAGATTGCTGGTAAGGCACATCAAGAGTAGTACTAATAAGACCTAGGGGCATGGTTTTCACACTAACAAACTGTATGGAAATAAACCTTGGACTATGCTGGAGAAACAGATGTCAAGGGTGTGAGGAATGGAAATTATTATCTGAGAGTAGTGTGTCGAGTGATGTGGAAAGGCAGAAAACCAAATGAACTTCAGGAACGTCATGGTGTTGATGCAGATTTCTTATGAGGAGTAACGTGAGATGGTTTGGCTCAATGGAATGATGAAAGAGTAAGCGATTGACCTGGAAATTATGTCAGTGAGGTGAAGGGAGAGAGGAAGAGTGTGAGACTCAGAATGAGGTAAAGTGATAAGGTGAAGAGGTATTACTGCACTGTTTGAATGAGAAGGTGGTGTGGGATGGAAGGAGGGCCGCCAGACAGCAGAAGTGCCGGAGCTTGGAAAATAAAACTGGAAAATTGGCACGTGTCTACAGGTGGGTTATCACTTTTTTCCCAGTACAATTTGCATTAGCTGAAGGTTTTCAGTGTGATTCATTTGATACTGGCAGCTCTTTCTATCAAAAATTGCTGACTTTTGTGACCTGGCCCCAAGTGTAATGTGGAAGAGAAACTGGTGTCAGAATCACAACTTTTGTCAACACTGGGCTCTATGTTTTTATAAATTTCAGAACTAAGATGTGATCACCACTAAGGCCTGTGAGAGGAAGGTGGGATAGGGCAGGACTGGGCTGGAGGTTCGAAAGAGATGAGGCACCTATACCCTCCCCTGCCCTAGCTTCTGCCCAATAGATGCCACAACCCTTCTATTACCTCTGCCACTGATAAGACCAATATGTTTGCATATGGCATACCAACTGGAAGTTATTGATGATCTGTTTTGTCAGTATATTATTATACAGCACAAATAATTCGAAACTGGATACCGGTACCTTCAAACGACAATGCATTTACTAAACGTACTACTTAAGGTATTGCTTTATTAATGTGTTACCAAGTTTTAACTGAAGTAATGTGCAAAAAAGGTCATTTAACATTACTGCACAATGTTTTCATGCAAAAAGTCTGTTAACAATATTGTGAGATGTTTTCACACTTCGTTATTTTTTTGGCTTAATCATATTTCTTCATATGGGTAGCTATAAAAGTCCAGGCATTAGTCTTTACATATGACACAACTTTTAATGATTACAGAACATAGTCAAAAAGACCAATAAATGGCCTATCTATCTATCTATTGCCAATAAATGGCAACACCCAATAATGGTGAGAGTGAACCATAACGCTGCAATGAGTCACTGCTGATATAATCATAGCAAACATGCATCTAACTTTAGCATTCTTTGACCTTAACCCTGACAAACCAGAAAATCTTTTATCTTCACTTTGGATATTAATTTTAACATTTTGAAAGGTGACCCAGTTGTCTCATTTCTGAGCTTTTCTTCACGCAGTATTCATTCTTTACCCTACAATGAACTGGCAGAGTAAATGCCACGGAGGAAATGTAAATTGCACAATAACAAGTAGCTATCTACAGGAAGAAAAACTATCTATCTGTCTATTGCCATATGCCTCAATCCCATAAGGGGTGGCCACAAACAATTCACCTCCATGTCACTCAGCCCCCACCATTTCGCTGCCCTGCTCCCAGCTTACACCTCCGTCTCTCATATACCTCTCCACTCCATCCCTCCATCTCATCCTTGGCCTCCCCGTCCCTCTCCCCCCCTCTACCTCACTCACACACAGCCTTGTCAGTCTCTCACTCTCCATTCTCTCCACATGGCCAAACCACCTCATTGTGTTTGTCGTAATGTTTCCTATCACATCCACATCCACACCACAATGTTCCTTCATTTCCTCGTTTGTCAGTCTGTCTCTCCATGTGACTCTACATGCTCCTCTCAAATAACTCACCGCATTTCCATAACTCTCGCTCTTGACTTCTTTCCCTCCAACAAGGCCTCAAGCTTCACTTCCATACGTTAGAGTTAATATGGTATCACAATACTGTCATGTAGTAACTTTTTCACTTCCATGCTCACTTCCCTGTTTCTTATCACTGCTTTCAAGGAACCAGCAACCTTTCTTCCTTGTTGTACCCCTTTAAGCACTTCACCCTCTAAACTTCCATCCTTAATCATCATACTACCCAAGTACTTAAATGCACTCATATTTTTCATTTCCTCATCATCCAACCCCACTGTACATCCACTGACTTCACTTCCCTCGATGACCATAACTTTACTCTTCCCTACATTCATCTTTAGATTCTGTTTCTTACACACTCTCCCAAACTCATTCACCAAGTGTTGCAGCTCCCCTCTGTCTTCACTTAACAACACAGTATCATCTGCAAACAACAGTACAGGGAGTTTCCAAATGCTGCCCTCTCTCACTAGGGCCACTCCAACATCCACTGCCCTACCTTGTATCTCTTTTATAACCCAATCCATATACAGACTGAACAACCATGGAGACATGACACATCCTTGTTTCAATCCAACCTTCAAACAGAAAAATTCACTCAGTTCACTATCCACAAGCATTGCAGCCTTAGGACCAACATAAGCCTACATACTCTTCATGACCTTCAACAACTTCTCACTGACTCCATACATTCCTAATATCTATCTGTCTATCTACTGCCAGATGCCTTAATCCCAAACAGGGTGGCCACAAACAAATCGCCTCCACGTAGCCCTGTCCCCCACCATTTCACTGCCCCGCTCCCAACTCACACACCCCTCTCTCATATACCTCTCCACTCCATTCCTCCATCTTGTCCTTGGCCTACCCCTCCCCCTCTCCCCCTCCACTTCACTCACATACACTCTCTTTGTCAATCTCTCACTCTCCATCCTCTCCACATGGCCAAACCACCTCATTGTGTTTCTCCAAATGCTTCCTATCACATCCACATCCACACCACAATGCTCCTTCACATCCTCATTTGTCAATCTGTCTCTCCATGTGACTCCACATGCTCCTCTCAAATAACTCGTTTCCACAACTCTCACTCTTGACTTGTGTCCCTCCAACAATGTCCAAGCTTCACCTCCATAAGTCTGAATTGGTATCACAATACTGTCATGTAGTAACTTTTTCACTTCCATGCTCACTTCCCTGTTTCTTATCACTGCTTTCAAGAAACCAGCAACCTTTCTTCCTTGTTGTACTCTTTCAAGCACTTCACCCTCCAAACTTCCATCCTTACTCATCACACTACCCAAGTATTTAAACATACTCACATTTTCCATTTCCTCATCATCCAACCTCACTGTACATTCGCTGACTTCACTTCTCTCGATTCACCTTTAGATTCCATTTCTTACACACTCTCCCAAACTCATCCACCAAGCCTTGTAGCTCCCCTTCATCTTCACTTAACAACACAGTATCATCTGCAAACAACAGTACAGGGAGTTTCCAAACACTGCCCTCTCTCATTAGGGATACTCCAACATCCACTGCCCTACATTATATCTCTTTTATAACCCCATCCATGTACAGACTGAACAACCATGGAAACATGACACATCCCTGTTTCAACCCAACCTTCAAATAGAAAAATTCACTCAGTTCACTATCCACACGCACTGCAGCCTTAGCACCCTCATACGTACTCTTCACAGCATTCAGCAACTTCCCATCTACTCCACATATTCTTAAAACTTCCCACAATCTTTGTCTATCCACCTTGTCATATGTTTTCTCCAAATCCACGAAGGCTGCATACTATTTCTTTGCCTTCTCTTATTCTTAATACTATTAAATACCTTTTGATAGCACACTTGTAAAATTATGCCAAAACATCAAAGATAGGTATTATTTTTGGGTGAAACAAATTATGATTGGCCAACATGCGTGCACTACTGTGACTATATAAAAAAACAAGTCTGTGAAACAAATACTGGAAACCGTCTAAAATTCATACAGAGAAAAATATGAATTTTCTCATATTGTTCAACCTACCCAAGATACCATACTCCTCCTGCTGACATTTACTCATCCATAACAGCCAAATGCTAAAAAAAAGTTAATGAAATATTTTTGAATATTGAACACTTAATAACACTTCTGACCATCTTAGGGTCAACAACTCTCACCAATAATCCCTGCATGGTCCAGCATGTCAGTGATTTAATTCTGGTCAACACCCAAACATCATATTCAGTTTGGGGGAATCTTTGACAATCAACATGTTACCATACACCATTATTATAGCAATAACCCCATTCTGAATTGTCAGCTGTTTAAAAGGCCTCAAATATGATTATGATGGACTGGTGTTCTACAGAATGATGACAGAGGAAGGAAAATTAATGCTACATCAACTCAGAACAGCCATGGGGACAAATGAAAGAATTCAGGACGAAAATCAATGGAGCAAACATGACAATTATCACCAATGGAGGACTACTCTAGTGCATATTAAAGAATATGATTAAATTTCTTAAAATTTCAACATACCGTGAGTCATCGAGTACACAAGGTCATATTACCAAACAGCACGGCATTTACACTGTACACAAACTAAACATTTTTACGTTTATGCAAGAAATATGCATCTCAAGCGAAGCCCCAGTTGCCAGAGACCCACAAGAGGGTATAAGTGCAGGTGTTAAGGGCCGGATTTAAGTGGGGCCGCAACCTCCGAGGCCAGGCAGGTGACAGGCACAGATGTAAACAAACATTTACTTTCACCACCACCACCCTCATTCTTATGATTATCTTCTATTCACTCCAATCAACCGTTAATATATGTATTCTATATGGCCCAAACTCCTCTCTTTTGCACTCAGATGATCCAAAATCCGTGTTTAAATCGTTATAAGTTATTTTTGACAAGCCGGTCTCGTATCAGTCACGGGCAGGATACGCCCACAGACAGTATTTTGGCACACACGAAGCTCCCACAGTTAAAACATTTACATAAAAGGGAAGCTTACTGCCAACTGTATTCACTGACTTGATTCTACTGACCTTAAGGTTAGGGAATACAAAGAAATAACTCAACCTTTTCCTCATCTGGGAGTTGGTCCCCGAACTCAGACGCCATGTTGGATTGCCACTGACTGAACTTCCGCTACGTGTTGCCTCCCGTCCCTTCACCATAAATGGCATGCTTTGTCTCTCTGTTAATTACAAGCTCCATTAATAACAGAGTTAGTAATCGCCAATATTATCTTATGACAGAATAAGATAGAGAAATGTTTTTGATGGTAAGAAAAGTTTTCTTTGATTCGAGATGCAAATACGTTTTCTATGATTATATCAGCAATGACTCATCACAGCCTTATGGTTCACTTTCACCATTATCGGGTGGTATATTGGTCTCCTTGACATATGTTCTGTAATCATCAAAAGTTGTATCATACGTCAAGACTAATGGCTGGACCTTTACATGAAGAAAGTTGATTACGTCTGAAAAATAAAATGTTAAAACATCGCTGAATGATGTTAAATGACCTTTTTTGCACCTTACTTCAATTAAAACGTGCTGACATATTTATGAGAATAAGTAGTGCATTTAGTAAATGGATTGTCATATGAATGTATCCAGTTGCAATTTATTCATATATTAAAAATATTAACAAAACAGTTCATCAATAACTTCCAGTTGCTATGGAGTATATGAACATATTGGTCTTATCAGTGGCGGAGATAATAGAGGGGTTGTGGCATCCGTTGGGCCGGAGCACTAGGGCAGGGTAAGGTACGGTACAGGTGCCGCGCCCCTTCCAAACCCCCATCCCAGTCTCGCCCTTCCCCCTCCCTCCTCTCGCTTTCTCAAGACTGATTTTTTTTTTTCTTTTTTTTTTAGGACAAGGACTGGAGACTAAAGAATACTGTAATGCTCTTCATTTTTCCTGCAAAATATAATGTAAGTTATGAAAGGAAAATTAATATATATATATATATATATATATATATATATATATATATATATATATATATATATATATATATATATATTGTGGATCTCGGCCTGTTAGCACTACCACCCCTCACCTTTTAGTGACAGGTGGTATCACATCTAACTGGATTTCTCGAACAAGACTAATTTTTTTATAAAATCTACATTTAGTTTACGATCATAAACGTTATCAGCTAGACTGGTGTTTTCCATACAATCTACAGTGGGAATAGACATAGGTGTAGTATCCACAGATCCACAGTAACTGAAATAGGACTTTACCAAACATTAATGAAATCTATACACGAAGCTCTTTTTCTGCTATAGCGATATGATTCACTTTCATAGTAAAAATACAGCATGACTAGATATGGAAGGAACTAGAAAAAGAAAAAGCTGTGGCTCTGATCAGTGAGGCTGTAGGATCTCTAGTGAGGCTAGCTAGAGCTTTGATCACCTCTGGATCAAGCCATTTTGAACAGCAAGGCGAACTACATACGGGGATATTCGCAGATTCAAACGTACAGAAATTACAATGATTAGGTGGATGTGCAGTGCGTCCTTGAATGCGAGGTCTGGGGGGTGGAGGCTAGGTTTACGATGGAAGAGTTAAGAAGAAGGATGTGACGGGTGTGTATTAGTGTTGTGATGAAAGGTAGGTTGAGATGGTTTTGGCACGTGGAAAGGATGGGGGATGAAAACTGGGTGCAAAACGTGAGAAGCATTAACGCTGGGGATATGGCTGCGAGAAGCAGACCGAAAAAGACCGGGGACGAGGTCATAGAGTGTGATCTCAGGAATAAGGGACTGAACTGGGAGGCTGCCAGGATGAAGAGCCGCCATTAGATAACCAAGACCGACGCATGCAAGCATGTTGGTGCCTTTATAAACGAAATTATATATATATATATATATATATATATATATATATATATATATCCCATTGGATCCCAGAGTTACTGGGCGAGGCACTGTTCCGGGAGGGTCCTAAGCGTACCGCCCTCTGCCTATCGGCTCATAGTCGCGAAGCTCATAAGTCCCTACCCGGGGGTTCCCTACTTACCAAGGTTTGAAAATTCCCAGTTCTATTCAATACTGGGGACACTGGGCTCCAATGGGATATATATATATATATATATATATATATATATATATATATATATATATATATATATATATATATATATATATATATATATATATATATATATATATATATATATATATATATACACCTGCCGTGCCGACGTCACCAATCCGTCCACCCATCCGACCCGTTGTACCTAATAATGACGGAAGGGGGAGGGGAAATACGGTAATTGACTGCAATGTTTTCACCTAATCTTGGTCATCAGGGTCGGCACTTTAACATCTGTAATGTGCACATTTAAATTCGTCGTAAAAAGTTATACCTTTTAGAGCTATTTAGAGAGTGTTACATGCATCCCCCATCCCCCTCCTTTTCCATATATGACTAACAAACAAATTTTCTCATCTAGTGTATATATTATATATATAAAAATTATTTATTTATTTATTTATTTATTTAGAGAGAGAGAGAGAGTTTCAGTAACTTCTGGGACCATGTATAAAAATTAAGTAACTAGTGAAGGGAAAGAGTATGGTTTCTGACTCAGGATATATACACCAAGGAAAGTGTTCTGTGTACTGCGACATAGGGTTAGGTTAGAGCAGGGGTGGGGAACCTTTCTCCTATTAAGGGCCATTAGGATAGTTTTAACATCATTCGCGGGCCATACAAAATTAACTTAAAATCAACTTTAGCCCAGCACATCATCATCAGCCGTTTGAGTATCCACTGCAGGACCGGCCTATCCCGACCGAAGTCGATACAGCCAATGTATCTCTACCAAGTGGCTTAGGCTGTCTGGTAGAGATTGTATGTAGGGTGAGAAGAGCTTGTATGTGTAATTGTAGTGTTGGAGTGGCTTTGGATGTGTGTGTAGTCCGTGAACCAAGTGCAATCGGCCCGCGCAAGCCGACTGGGTGCAAGCATACTTTAATTAAAGTAAGCGATACTGGTTCAACCACAGCACCCCTTGTGTCCACCAATGCAGTACGTGGCCGGGTGAACATTCCCAAAGTTTATTACCCTGGCGGGGCGCGAACCCTGGTTCACCCGTGTACGAAACGCACACTCTACCACTGTACCACAGAGGCTCCATATATATATATATATATATATATATATATATATATATATATTCGTTCATGAGTTATTGAAATTGCATTTATGAACTGCCTCGCGGGCCTGATCAAATGGTCTTGCGGGCCTTTTACGGCCCGGAGGCCGGACGTTCCCCACCCCTGGGTTAGAGAATCGTCCCGTTGGCTGTTGTTGTTGTTGCTGTGTCCCTCCGGGACGTATTTTTTTTCTTATGCGGTCTCGTAACACCTTTGCGATTTATCTCACCTATTATACCTTAATCTCTTCATGTGTGTTACTGGTGCAGTTTATGCCGATAATATAAAAAAAAAAAAAGATGGAAACATCATATATGAGAATATTAAGGAGCAATATGCAAAATAATTCACTGAAAAAAAAAAAAAAAGCGTGCTACGAGGTCTCCTATGACAACGAATAAAGCTTAATGTCTGTATTCTCGTTACGTTAGGATATTTCAAGCCTCCTCTTCCTCAACATTGTTCTGCCTTAATTAGAGTTACGGAGATGGAAATGAAGCTGTTATGAGTGAAAGGTAGAATATTTCATGACACAGTTGATGCTATGGTGATTGTTAATTGTGATGGTAGCCCGCGATAACTGGTTCTGCTTCCCCCTCCCCCTCTTTTTAATATTTATAATTGATGAGGTCTGAGAGTTGGTGCTGATAGCAGTAAAACAATGGATGGCGAGAGAAAGAGTGACTCACAAAGTGATCTGTTAGCAATCAAGGAGAGAATGGAAGAGGTGGAAGAGTCTATGCGCCGAGGCACACGAACAGAAAAGAGAAGTGAATATAGAAAGGAAGGGAAGAGCAGAACTGCCCAAGAATGTAAGGTAACTATACCCTCTTCACTTTAATTTGCCCTAAAACTGCCATCTTCCCATCTTAACTGTTGAGCTGTAACAATAGTTTAACACTAGAATATGATACTAGTTACAAAAAAGTGCTTTGACAAGGATGTTGAGCCACAGTATTGTCTTTATTCTGCCACTTACGTTAAATGAGCTACAAAAGGAAGAAAATCTGGGCCAAGTTAAGGTGAATGAACTACTGTATAGTGCCAAGAAGGTACTGATAAGGAAAATGCATCTGAGTACGGAAGCTGCAAAACGACTGCATGAAGATGTGTTGGTAGCCATATTAAAGCAAGTGTGTGGAACCTGGAAATGACAAGAGGAAGAAAAGAAATCAAGGGCAAAAGCAGCAAAAATAAGGCTTTTCAAAAATGCATGAGAAGTGTGTAAGGTAAGTAGGGAAATACAGAGAGTCGTCTAATATGTGAAATAAGAATGTCTACTTGAAACTGTGCCGCGATTGTGTATGTATGCAGAGAGAATATGAACATGAATTTAGTTGTGAATAGAGTACAATATGAGAAATATCTCTGGTAGGAGGTGGCGTCGAAGGCCAAGAAAAAGGTGGATGGATGTGGCAAGCGAATGGCGTACCTGAGGGTGTGGGGGGGGGGACTGTTTGAAACTGCCCCCCGGGCCCCCACTTGAGGGGGGCCCCCAAAAGCCTTAAAAATGTATAAGCTTTTTAATTAATATTTAAAAATATATATATTTATCATCCCGACAATCCCGGCTGAGATATTATATAAGTTTTGAGAATTAGGGGGGCTAGGTTCTTTGCGGGGCCCCCTCCAGGAGGGGCCCCCCGAAAAGAACCTAGCCCCCTGGGCCCCCAGATCTGTAGGTACGTCCCAGAGTGAATGTGTAATTAAGCAAGGTATGAAGATGAGAAACAAGAAAATGACAAATGATCGACATGGTTGGATGGAGCATAATTTAATGATGCACATAACAACGAATCCATTACTTTTGTAACATGGCATTATCAAACACTTTTCTATGAGTGGAAAACTAAACATGTGAGGTACAGTCGAAGAATTCATTCAGACGAATGAATGGATCTACGGCCCGTTCAGTGGCATTATGTTGGCAGTAGTTTTCTAACTTTTTTTTTAAATTTCCTGTGTTACTTCTGAATGTCTCCTAAATCATATAATTGGGAAATAGGGCTGGACTGATAGACGATGTTTATGCAAACTATGCCGAAGTTAAATAGATATAAACAGCAAACCACAACATTTTACAGTGTACTATACAAAACAATTCACTAAAAAAAATGGGTGCTATGAAGCTTTCTATGCCGGAGAGAAAAGATTGCATGTCACGATGTAAATGCACAGGGAAAAGAGAAAACAGAACCTTCCAATGTCTTCTGACTTTCCAGCAAAAGTTAAGCTTGGTTACAGCAGGAAATTATCATAAGTTATTTTGCCAAAGCTGAGCCTTGTATTCTGCTTGGTACGGGGGAAAAAATCGAGAATTTTTCTTGCTTAAATTCTAATACTCCCTTGCCCACTGATGCCAATTTTAGTTTTCGAAATTATACTTCAGGTAATAGTCTTATAAATATACTGCAACAAAGCAGCAATGACAGGGTCAGCACAACACAAGAAAGAACTTCAAAGAATGCGTTGATATCTCCTTTCACAGTATATAATTCCTCACGTTTCTTGCCTGTTATGTATTGGCTGTCTCAGCAAAAGCTGTGGGTTATTACCAAGGTGGTGTACCCGAGGTTACTCCACGGACTTGTCCTAACGGGAGTACCCTTGGGGACACTTAAGGACTTAGATCGGAGCATGAGAGCAGCAGTGAGGGATGCATTACACCTTCCCCCCGACACCCCCAAAGCGTTTTTCCACGCCCCGCTGAAGGGTGGAGGTCTAGGGATCCCCTCGTATTATACCCGAGTTCCTCCGCTCAGGGTAGCTCGACTGCTCCGAATCGGAAAGACACCTTGCCCGATCATGACAAGTCTCAGGGGGAAAGGTGTAATGCATCCCTCACTGCTGCTCTCATGCTCCGATCTAAGTCCTTAAGTGTCCCCAAGGGTACTCCCGTTAGGACAAGTCCGTGGAGTAACCTCGGGTACACCACCTTGGTAATAACCCACAGCTTTTGCTGAGACAGCCAATACATAACAGGCAAGAAACGTGAGGAATTGTATAACAAGTGACTTTTTTTTTCCCTGACAGGGAGATTAAAAAAAGAAAAAAAGATAATGACAGCTGAAAGAGGGAACTCCGAACTCCCTGGACCACTTATCTGGTTCCGCCTTTTTTATAAACTTGCGTCCATTAAAGAGGGAAGGAGAAGCGGGAGGGGTGGAGCGGGAGAGAAGTGAAGGCGGCAGTGAGAAAGGAGTGGAGAAGGGGAGAGAACAGTAAATAAATACTGTATATGGATAAATAAAATCAGATAAAAAAAACAACAACCTATTCTACCTCCTGTAACCACCAGTGATGAATATACGATTAGCAGATTATGTGTGTGTCAGGCTTAGCAGGCATCCTTTTCTGTTTTAGTTGTTCCAAAACAATAGTTTTGATCAGCGCGCGCGCGTGATTTGATATTTTAAGGTCCCAACTGAACGACGGAAATGTTCTATGCACAAATTAGAATTTTCGGTTGAAGCTAACGTAATACCAAAATGGAAGAAGGTCAGTCGCCTAGCGTCGGGTTCCTACACCTCTGTTACGAGACTGGGTGTTACTGTTCCCGTGTATCCGACTCTGAACACAGGCTAGAAAACCCTTTCTCTGAGACCCAATATTGTTCTCCAACGCACCAATGGCTGGCGTCACACAGCACACCCTCTTGCACGTAGTATGTCATCAGTCACTGCAGGGTGTCGGAATGCTTCATGCACTCACTGTTTGGTTCACACCTTACACGGTAAATATTCACGAGGGATCTTGACCCTCTCGTGGTCAGGACAACTCTAGCGTTCTATATCCAGCTAACGCCAGACGATTTTATTTAGATGATAGTGAGAACAGGAGCCTGTGAGTGATTATACTGGTATCATTAACCCTTTCATGGCCGAGGCAACTCTAATATACTCCTCCAGTCCTTCAATTATTGGACTTTTTTTTTTTTTAAATCTGGAGACGTTAGATACCGCCTTCTTTAATAAGAGAGGTCTTTCCAACCCTGACAAAAATCGTCTGAAAGTGGCAAGAATAAATCAATACAATGGGTCATCGAATGGAAGGGATTAATCGTCCAGTAATGGTAAAAATAAACTAAGAATTAAGTCACAGGATACAACGAGATCGTGTCCGTTGGCCCTACTCTATGTTAGCAGCCCTGCATTCTATGGTGATGTCATATATCATTCTTCCAACTTATTCAAAGGAAGTATTGCTATGAATGTTTTATCATCATCATCATTATACTACTACTACTACTACTACTACTACTAATAATAATAATAATAATAATAATAATAATCTTGGATCACCTCGAGTTCCCGCGCGATACATTTTTGGTTCAATGGTCACCTTAAGTCACTTTCTCTCAATCCTCTTCCGTCTCACCTCCACCATTATTATCGGATGTCATTTCATCGCTCTCACTGTTAGGTTAGAAATCAGCAAACATTACATAACTCTGTCATGTAGTAGTACTCATAGTAGTAGTAGTAGTAGCAGTAGTATCTGCAGCCCTAGGCTCATCTGAAGTGAACTCGGTCAGTGACCTATTAAGTTGCTTTTCTTCCCGCAGTCCAGCATTCTACTACTGGGGGGATGGAAAGGGGACTGAAGGGCTATTGTATAACCGGGCAGCTTCATCGCCTAGTCATATCAGTGACACTGTGTGAAGGCGTCCCTCTCCAGCACTCACGTCTGTCGTAAAGGTTTAATATATTTTGACTATGCAATATTATAATTAGGATTTCGTCAAATGGATGAAAACTCTACGGCAAACACATCCCAAGTTTACGGTTGGAATCCTAATCCCCTTAAATTAGGTGTGGACATTGACTAGCACATTAAACGTGCAAAATCCTCCACCCCCATACCAAAGTACCTTTATGGTTGCTCTTTGCATATACAGAAGTGTGATAGTACATGATGGAGAGTGGCTTTGAGTGGCAAGTTGGTATGGAAGTCGCTGTCGCTCTCCATGAACATGGGATTAGACGTTTTGTATTATAGTATCTATCTACAGTATCTATCTATCTATCTATCTATATATATATATATATATATATATATATATATATATATATATATATATATATATATATTGCCAGACGCCTCAATCCCGTTTGGGGTGGCCACAAACAAATCGCCTCCAAGTCGCCCTGCTCCCAACTCACAGCCCCTCGCTCATATACCTCTCCACCCCATCCCTCCATCTCATCCTCGGCCTGCCCCTCCCTCTTCCCCCTCCACCTCACTCATATATATATATATATATATATATATATATATATATCTATATAGATAAATATATATATATATATATATATATATATATATATATATATATATATATATGCAAACTAACCACAGGAGAAATGAAAGGAGCGACAGTGAGTACTTTCGTATATCTTCAGACAGAGTGAGACAGAAACGTAAAGGGTAGTTCTGTGTGACACTACGCTGGAATGCGTAAGTTTCATCATAAGGCAGTGTTCCTATGAAGAAAATATAGGCTACTGTAAATATGGGTAGTTCATATAATACCCTCTTCTTCCACTCTGCCAGGTGATTTCTTGATGGTTACGGGATGGGTCATCATTGTTATAAATGACTTTCCTGCACCATCTGTTCAACTCCTACTCCCACTGCCACAGTTACCCCCACATCAGCAGACTGAGCCTCCTCCACAACCCCTAAGATACTGGCAGGTGAGACTCTGGTTGCGTACTATTTACTGACCACCCGGTATGTATTTAAATAACTTTTTAAAATAACTATTTATGCGCTTATTTACTTCTTTACTTAATCAAACCTTTTCTCCAACTGAATATAATACATAGCTATTGCCACGCGACTTATCTAACTACAATAAATCTCTCCCAGCGAAAGAGTAAATACAGATCTAAGCGCACGTGTTTGCTCAGTCTGAAATCCTGGCAAAGTGACAGTAACAGTAACAGGGTTAATGGTGGAGCCTCATGCCGCAGAAGCAACATAATTCAAGGTAACCTACTTTATCAAGGCTATTACCTTATCACCATCATCTTCAACATCATCATCATCACCTATTTTTGCACTTAAAAAGTGTGGTATAATGCAGAAATCATGGAAATTTCTCGAGAAAGCACGAAAGAGGAAGAATTGTAAACAGGATGCCCAGTGAAACAGGTCAGAGACTCATTCACACACCATTAAAGTCCAGAATCTTGACCCCGTTCTACAGGACTAACAATCTGCACATTTCTGACTGCTTGTTTGTTTTTATTTTTTCTTTAACGTGCACCTCCCAGATAGTCAATCAGTCGACTATCAACTTAGAAAAGTCGCACTAAACCCGTGGCATATACTCCTCCGTGGCCTACGTAATTCACACAACCTACTCTCTCCCATATCAAATCCCTATCCTCATCAGCCTCCATACCTCGCATCCTCACTTACTCATTTACCATATCCATCCACCTTCTTGTCCTACCACGTCTTGTTCCATCCTAAAACTCACTGACACAAATCATTTTCACCACCCTATCTACATCTATTCTCTCCAACCTACCGTCTAAGGCAGAGGTTCTTAAACTTTCTTGTGAAGCGGATCCCTTTTATTAAAACTAATCATGTGGCGGACCCTTAATATGAGTAGATTTCCCTCCTACCCTACCTCTTGAGTTTAAAGGTGTTTGTAGGCTATATACTAAAATTGTTACTGAATTATTTATTAATGGCTTAACTTGAACATAATTGTTCAAATTTTACTTCA
This sequence comes from Coenobita brevimanus, assembly GCF_032717465.1. Classification (NCBI taxonomy): domain Eukaryota; kingdom Metazoa; phylum Arthropoda; class Malacostraca; order Decapoda; family Coenobitidae; genus Coenobita; species Coenobita brevimanus. The sequence goes on along the minus strand of NC_137050.1, from coordinate 10,422,300 downwards.
AATAACTGTCATAACATTATTCATTTTACAATTTATTACATATTTTATCTTACACTCAAATTAGCCTGCGGACCCCTTGGAATTTTCCACGGACCCCTGGGGGTCTGCGGACCACACTTTAATAAACATTGGTCTAAGGCTTTAAGTACAACCACATCACAAAGCCAGTCAGGAGACAGGACGTGTGTGCTGGGCATTCCCCAGGTCCTGTCCTCCCCACTTACTATTTTTTAACCAGCCCATACCCCACTGACCGGGCTAACGTATGGCCCGGCCTGCACTATATGTGCAGGAAATCTTCGAACGAACGAACGCTTTAAGTACACTCTCTTCTACCCAGATTTCCCCACAACTTCTGGGAATCATTATTTCCTCCTCAGTCCACTCACGCCCTCACACACATTCCTCAGTTCAATAATTTCATTTCCACAGCCTTTACATTTGACTTTTCGCTCTCATGCCAAAATAAAGTGTAATTTACTATTTGACATTATTCAATATGAGTTAGTATTATTTAGAATTTAGTATATTATCAAGCACTAAGGTAACATCACTATACGCTCATTTCCCTCCCACTAACTTTTCCAACGTGGCGAACGGTTGGATACAAGTGGCGGGAAAAAGTGCGGTGGAAATGATGGTGAGTGAGATGGAGGAGGTGGGTGGTGGTGGTGGAGCTGCCAAGACCACATGAAGGCACCACACACACACACACACACACACACACACACTGCATGTATATTATATACCGGTATATATATATATATATATATATATATATATATATATATATATGGGGTTGGTGGAGGATTGGTGCCCCTCCCTGTAAAACAATTAACTCTGAGCCCTTGGCCACCCCGTTTGGGATACATGGCGTCTGGCAATGAATGAATGAATATATATATATATATATATATATATATATATATATATATGAGAGAGAGAGAGAGAAGGAAGCGTGAAAAAGAAGGAGCCTAATGAGGTGTAGGTGTGTGGTGATATCTACCTGCAGCAGCGCTACCTGTGCTGTGCTGTGGTGTGCTGCCCCGGTGTTGTGCACCTGGTGTCCACAAGGCGCCACAGGACAACGAACCTAAATGTAATTGCAGGAAGCCAGAACAAAAATAAATGCACACCTGACACTCACATGGAACCAGTATATATCATTACCATACCTTTGCATTTTTATTAGGATTATTATTCACAACACATTAATTCCTTTTCCACGATGACATGGTTTTTGATGGAGTCTGATTGCTTTCACCTGACAAAGATCCCTAATCCCTTTCACGTCAGTTGATAGCCAAGTATTTTCAGACTGGAAGGTGGATTTGAGTAGCAACCAAGGAGACTCATTCCTACCTCATAACAAAAACTCACCGGATTTCATGCAACCGCGATTTATGATGCAACCGCGATTTATGATTCAAGTTATATGAGTATCCCGGTTCCGTCAGACGAAAACGAACCAACTATAGTTTATACTTGCCAGCTTCTGACGATTATAGTTACTCTGTTAAGGGGATACCTCTCGAAATGGAGGAGTTAGATAGTAATATTTACAAACTCCTTCTCTACGATGACGTTTTGTGTGTGTGTGTGTGTGTGTGTGTGTGTGTATTCTTGCTATTTCCAGACCATTATATTCATCTTAAAGGGGAGGTTTCGAAAAGAATGGGTTGGATTATTGCATTCATTTTGCCCTTCGTAAGTAGAGGTCCCTCGTAACTGATTAAAATGGTCTGGTGGTAGGTCTGTCCTCGTCATGTACTCCAGAAATCATTAGAAAAAAAAGAAAAAAGAAAAAGTGGCTTTCTTTGCCCTTTACGATTTCAGCTTTAACGTCATGAGCCCGGTTACCTACACTTTGTTTCATTCTTGTAATCAAACGATTTCGCTTAGCTTAAGAAAGATCTCCAGTAATGCAGGGGTTAAAGATGACCATATCCAACACACACACACACACACACACACACACACACACACACACACATTTGAGAAAACTCCCTGAAGCTAAATAAAACTGTCTGGATATAGGAAGAATAAATTAATAAAAAGTAATTGTGCTGTGGGTATAAATTACGTTCTCCCATCTCTGTCTGTCTGTCTGTCTGTCTGTCTCTCTCTCTCTCTCTCTCTCCCTACCTACCTACAGTACATATATATATATATATATATATATATATATATATATATATATAAGTGAGAATGAATGTGGAGATAGAGAAGGAAGGGTGGCAAAGAATATGGAGAGGAAATCAGAGATAAAATGAAAAACAAAAAATAAAGAAAGTTAGGTGAAATAGTATAAGTGAAAGAAAGAGAGATAGCAAAGTTGCAGAGATGATAAAGAAAAGGAAGGATGGGTAGTGTTAAAGATAGAAGAAGTGCAAGACATAAAAGAAACAAAAATTATGGAGAGAAAGTAGAAATACAAAAGCACATCAAATCTGTGCAGCTTCACTCCACAGCAAAAGCAAATAATACCATAGGCTGCTCCAACACGATTTCTGTGACAACTGCATAGTTAAGCAAGAAATATTTTTCTGTCCGGCTGCTAAGCAACATTTTACGTTAGAACCATCTTCTTCCTGCTCCTTCTGTAAACCAGCCGTGCCCTGCCCTCCTTCCTGCTCCTTCTGTAAACCAGCCGTGCCTTGCCCACTCACAGCTCGCTGTTGAATGAGAAAATGAAAGGATACGATGAGAATAATGACGATGGAGATGACGATAATGGTGATGACGAAGACGACGACGACGATGATGATGATAATGGTGGTGGTGGTGATTATGATGGCGATGATGAGAAATACGATGATGATGAAAATAAAGCCGAGATAAATAATAAAAAGGAATGAGAGAGATGAAGATGACGGATGGAAGATGGAGACTGACGGGAGATAATAATGGCATTCTTTCTTCTCCTTCCTCCGCCGTACCTATCATCATAATTATATTTACTACGGAAGACATACCTCCTCTACCCCCATCTGGTAACAGAGGGATGGATACTCTCTCTCTCTCTCTCTCTCTCTCTCTCTCTCTCTCTCTCTCTCTCTCTCTCTCTCTCTCTCTCTCTCTCTCTCTCTCTCTCTCTCTCTCTCTCTCTCTCTCAGTACCAGCACAGTATATTCAGGGTGTCTCAGAGTGTCTCAAGGACCTGATTTCTGGACTGATTCTGAGTAAAAATTTCTACATCAACACAAGTCCAATTATCAGCCGTTACGGAGATGCAGTTACTGATGACCTTATGGGAGAAAATGGTCTCGTTCCTTCACAAGTAAGGTCATCATTAACTGTAGCTCTGTAACAGTGAGGATTTGAGCCCATGTTGATAATCGTATAGTATTTATGTTTTAACTTCAAACCAACACTTGAATGACCTGAAGTTGGTACGTCTAATTCCGGGACATCCCGTATACAGAGTTTCTTATATATTTCATTCATTTATTCATTCATTTATTCATTCATTCATTCATTCATTCTCTCTCTCTCTCTCTCTCTCCCCTCCCTTGTTATGCGGTACACAGCCCACACAATATATTCCCAGCAATTGCCAGCGTCCGGATACTGTACCCACGACTTTCACCGCCTCTGTGAGTGATTTATAGACGTTAAACATTTTCGAGAAACTTATTAATAAATGCTAAACGTCTCCGTAAATTGTTTTAATTCGCCAAATGTCTCAGTAAATTTGTTTGACACATGTTAAATGTCTTCGTTAAAATGTATTCGCAGAAATCCTCGTAAACTATCCCCAAAAATATCTTATTAAATTTCCTCGTAAATGTTAAATGCTTTCGTAAATGTATTCGTCAAATTAATCATAAAAGCCCTCATAAAATATCATCGTTAAATATCTTCTAAATATCCTTGTAAAACATCTTCACGGAATGTCTTCGTAAATACCCTTGTAAAATACCTGCGAAATGTGTTTTCGTAAAATGTCTTTAAAAAGTTATTAGGAAAAGTTTACGTGATTCTTCGTTAATGACTTGAAATATGTCTACAAAAATGTGTCAGTAAAATCTTCAAATACATATATGATTTTTTTTTTTTTTTTTTTTAGTAAATGTTAAAGAAAAAAAATCTGTAAATGTCTTGATAAACTTCTTGTAAATATCCCTTCATAATATCGAGAAATGTCTCCATAAATATCTTCACGGCTATCTTAATAAATATCTTAGAACTTGCCTTCGTAAATGTTTTCGTAAATGCTTTAGTGATATATTTCCATAAATGTCTTCGTAAAAATTATTTCGTAGATGCCTTGGTAAAAGATCCCCATAAATGTCCTGGTAAATGCTTGACAAATTCCGTAGTCAAATATCTAGATAAATTTTTTCGTAGTTTTTTCGTACATACTTTCGTCAAATACAACCATAAAATTACGTCCTCGTTAACGTCTTTGTAAATGGCCTCGTAAAATATCTCTGTAATTGTTTTCGTAAATGCTTTCGTAAATGTCGGCAGAATATCTCCGTAAAAGTCTCCGTAAATATCTTTGTAAATGCTTCACTCAAATATCTCCGTCCATGTCTTCGTGAAATGTTCATAAATGTACCAAGTCTGTCGTCACAAACATCACGGTCATCCTTACGTGACACGGCGCGAACGGCTGACTGAGAGAGAGAGAGAGAGAGAGAGAGAGAGAGAGAGAGAGAGAGAGAAGGGGGGGAGGGAGAATGGTATTAGCAAACGAGCAGAAAAGACAGACAGAGAGGCCGCCGCTTGCATAAGATTCCCGCCTTGTTGCATGCGAGTGTGGGAAGGTTTGTGCAACAGGAAGTGTGCAGGAAGGAAGGCACAGAAGGCAGGTGGGGTGAGGCAGGTGGGGTGAGGCAGGTGGGGCGAGGCAGGTGTGGTGAGACAGGTGAGGCGAGGCAGGTGTGGTCGGACAGGTCGGGTGAGGCAGATGGGGTGTAAGGCAGGTCTGTGGTGGTGGGGTGTGAGGAAGATGGGTGAAGCAGGTTGAGTGTGAGACAGGTCGGGTGTGGGACAGGTGGGATGATTTAGATGGGGTGAGGCATGTGCTGTGTGAGGAAGATGGGGTTTGAGGCAGGTGGAGTGAGGCACGTGGGTGAAGAAAGTAGGGTGAGGCAGGTGGGATGGGGCAGGTGGGGTGAGACAGGTGAGTAAGGCAGGTGACGTGTGACACAGGGGGGGGGGGGAGGCAGATGCGTGAGGTTGGTAAGGTGTGGGGCAACTGCGTGAGGCAGGAGGGGTGTGAGGCAGGTAGAGTGTGAGGCGGTGGAGAGAGACAGATGGATGCGAGGCAGGTGGGGTGAGGTAGGTGTGGTGAAGCGGGAGGCGTGAGAAGCAGGAGGGGTGTGAGGCAGGCAGTGTGAGACAAATAGGTGAAGCAGATGGGGTAAGGCAGGTAGGGTGTGAGGCAGGTATGTGATAGTGGGGTGAAGTAAGTGAGTGATGCAAGAGTAGTGAGGCAGGTTGGGTGAGGTAGAAGGTGAGGAAGATGGTGTGTGAGGCAGGTGGGTGAGGCAGGTGGAGTGTCAGGTAGGTGAGGCAGGTGGGGCGATCCAGGTGGGGTGTGAGGCAGGTCTGTGGTGGCGGAGTGGTACACATTTCCTCCCTGTCAGCCATTTCAGCACTGCACCCTAAGTTTTCTCTTCCCAGGATGATCACTCTTTCTTTATTCACCAGTAACACTAATCTAACCTATCCTAACTCTAACCTAACCTAACCGTAAATCTAACTAACTCTAACCTAACCTAACCTAACCCAACCTAAGAGAGTAATTTAACCTAATCTAATTTACGTTCAACTTTCCTCGAAAAGAAAAAAGTCTCAAATTGATTGCAATTCGGAAATTAGCGAAGGGAATGGAGGCTGTGTGTGTGTGTGTGTGTGTGTGTGTGTGTGTGTGTGTGTGTGTGTGTGTGTGTGTGTGTGTGTGTGTGCGTGTGTGTGAGGGGTGTCTGCTGCCAACCACATAAACTCACGAGACGTATACACCAACACCACACTACGCTAAACACTCATACTCACTACACCACCACACTGCCACTCATTACACCACACGACTACACTCTGCCACACTACACCACACCACACTGCTACACCCTACCACCCACATCACACCACACAGCTGCATTCTTCTGCCAACACCACACCACACTGGGACATTCTAATGCACCACCCCACATCATACCACACTACACCATAACACAACTCAAGACAACACCACACTACTACCTTATGCTATACCACACCGACACATCACAATACTATCGTAGCACATCATACAACACCAGCACATACCAGTAAATCTGTATACCGCAACACCAATCCACACCACACCTCTAAACCCTAGCACACCACATCACACACTTCGCCACATCACACCACACAACACCATCAATGTACACCAAACCACACACTCCCTCAACAAAGGCTTCTCCAAAAATCCTGTTAGTGTAATGGTGTTACTCCCTCCTCATACCACCTCCCTCCTCTCCATCCTCTCTTCCCTCTCTCCTTCAACCTTATTGCCCCTCCCCCGTGCACCTTTCTACCCTTCTCTCCCTTCCAACCTCACAGTCCCTTTCCCTTCCTCCCTCAACCTCCTCCCCATCTTCTCTCCTTCCCTCCAACCTCACAACACTTCCTTCTTCCTTCCCTCCAACCTCACAACACTTCCTCCTTCCTTTCCTCCCTCCCCCTAATTCCATCGTCTTCCTCTTCCTCTTCCTTCTCTCCCTTCAACCTCACAGCCCCTCCCCCACACCTTCCCGCCCTCTTTTCAAGCTTGCTCTTCCCCTCCCTCTCTTCAACTTCCCCTCCCCTCCTTTCTACTTCCAACCTCACAGTCCCTTTCTCCCTCCCCAATACTTTCCCTCCCTCCCTCCGGTCTTCTATCCTTCCTTCTCTCCAGTCTAATAACCTCTCCCTACATCTATCTTCCCTAACTTCAACCTCAACCCCTACTCCATTCTTCCCTCCCTCTTACTAACCTCATTGCCCTCCCCTCTCTTTCTCCACCCTCACAACCTGTCCCCCACAACTTTCCTCTCTTTCTCCTCACCACCCCCTCCCACCTACTCTCTCCCACCTTCTCTCTCCCCCTCCCTCCCTCAGGCGTCAACTCAGCTCCCCTCCCCCCCGTTCACTTCTGCCGCGGTTTCCCCCTCCCGGCAGGTCGTCTCTCTCTCTCCCCAGTAGCGAGGTGGCGGCCAGGGCGGAGGCAACACCGTCTGTGCCTGCTGCTGCGTGTCTGCGAGTGTGTCCAGGGTAGGCTGAGCACAGAGGCTGGCTGGGATTCGAGTCCAGGAACACCCGTCAAGACAAACCTGCCAAAACCGAGTGTAGGCGAGTTAGAAAGAACCGTCCATGCCTTCCTCCATGCCTGCTGCTGCGTGTGTGTGTCCAGGGTAGCATGGGCGAAGGGAATGGCTAGGGTTCGAATCCAGTGCCACCCATCATGATAAACCTGATTACACGTGAATTTCGCCGGAATAGAAAACCTTTTGTGTCTTGCAGAGAAAAACCTGTGTCTCCTGTTTTGAGAGAAAACCGTCTATGCCTCCTTCTGCTTGTGTTCATGATAGGCCGAAAAGGATACTGGATGGTAAAAGTGGGAAAAAATAACCACCCGTCACGATACCACTCACTGCCCTTCTCTGATCTCACTCGAGTGTCATCATGAGATAAGGAACTGTCTGTGCAGAGAAAAGACTCGTACGGCAACAGTAAAAAGCCGTGTGTGCGATAGAAAAAGCACCAATGTGAAGAAAAGATCTGTGGTATGAAAGGAACCATCTATGCCTTCTGAGGGTAGGATCGTCGATGTCCCGTCCTTCGTGTGTTAGAGTAGGGTGAGAACGCTGCGTGGCTGGAATTCGACACTGTTACCATCCGTCAAGGTATCAGTGTCCCCTGCACCTGTATAATACATGAGTGTGGCCGTGCTAGAAAGATAACGGACAAGGTGCAATTGACATGCCATTCCTCTCCGCCACTGTGTCATTTCTCGTCAATTAAGGAGGCTCCCCAGCATCTCTGCCTTACCAGTTATTTCCTTATCTGGTGCGTGAATACTGTCAGTTATGTAATATATGTAGAGAATGCCAGTACTGGAATAACACAAACATCATGAAAGTGAATATCAAACCGTAATGTGCAAAATAAATCGCTAAGAAAATAGGTCTTAAAAAGTGTTCTCAGTGCACGAAAATACGGGCCACAGTTTCCATACTTTCTCGTCAGCTTCTGGGGTTTTCTTGCACCTCTTCCTTAGCAATATTTTTAGCATATTACATCGTCTCTTGTATGTAATTTATATCTATATTATATCAACGTCAATAACATAAAAATATACAAGAAAAATGAACATGCTAAATACAAAGATAAACCGGTAAGGAAGAGAAGCTACGTGGCCTCCTTCGGCAGCGACAATACGAGCTCAAAAGCCACACTAGTAAGGAAGAAGTGGCAAGGGGAGGCTCCTAGGACCACACCGCCTCCCACTCCCGAATGTCATACTTCCTGGGGATAGCATTTATAATGGAGCCTAACCACAGTACAGGATAACTATAGTTAGGTTTTTACTTGGCAAAGATCCCTAACCTCTTTCAGCTCAGTTGTCGCCCATGTGTAGTCAGACAGGAGGGTGACCTGACTAGCAAGCAAGAAGACTCATTCCTGCCTCTAAACTAAGGCAACCACTACTCAGTATACAAGTTGTGAGAGTAGCCCAATTCTGTCAGATCAAACAAATCGAAAACGGTCTACATAACTGTTATATAATCATCACAGACTGACTCCGTTTTCACATGCCGTCACTGTAAATATTCACACTGACTTAATGGTAAAGTGTTTGGTAGCTGTGTAAGTAAAGGTGAACGTATGTACAATCTTATACGCGACCTGGGTTTATGATGGATTATAAATGTGGTTCCTGAAGGGTGTGGACGCGATAGAAAGTTAATAGACAACCCGTTCCTTCCTTCCATTGTGTTATCCAGGAGGGAGGACGGGGGGTGAGAGGTGGTAGACTCAGCCCTCGTTACAAGTTCACATTTGCCATGTTCTTTGACCCTCTCGTAATCGGAACAACTCTAGCATTGTCTTCCAGCGATTCCCCGACGATTGTATTCAAAATCATGGGAGCTTGAGTGTTAAATGTAAAGATCATTTTTAGAAATGCGCGAGTATGTAATTTTTGTTTTACTACTGTTCTCTTCATACGTTTATATTCAACTTGAGAAATATATACCGTATAGAAAGTTATATCTAATTCTTCCAGTTTGGAAGGCTTCTTCTAAGCTGCATAAAATGGAGTGAAGCCAGCAAGGATCAAGCTGAGAAAGGCGTCATCACAGTGTAGGGTTTGAGTTGACAGAAAAATGACAAAAATTGCCTGTTACACTTCCGTTTTATTACCTCTTTTACCCTAACTTGTCCTAAAATTGCCGCCTCCCCATCGAGTTGTTGAAAGAGAATAACATAAGAATCTGGTGCTTGTCACGAAGAAGTCCTGTGGAAAGGATGCTGAGATGTACTGTTGTCTTTTTCCTCCACCAAGCTACGTGAAATGAACAGCAAAAGGACCAAAATCTAGATCAAGAAAAAAAAAAAAAAAGGGGTACCTACGAAGTTATTCTCCCAATTTCGACCAAAAATACAGTTCCATGTGTTGTTAAAATCGAAAAAAGAATAAGAATTTTATTTTTTTATACAATAATATACAACATCCTTGACTCATAATGAAGATGGCCTGTTAATTACTTGACTCTAATAACTTATTTTTCATTTCATTCTTGCTGACTACAGACCCTTTGATTCACCTTAGGAGAAACAGAACTGAAGGGTGTAGATACAGCCTTCACTAAATCCAGCTGGTGGGGTTACATACAGCCTTCATTAAATCCAACTGGAAGGGTTACATACAGCCTTCATTAAATCCATCTGGAGGGGTTACATACAGCCTTCATTAAATCCAGCTGGAGGGGTTACATACAGCCTTCATTAAATCCAACTGGAAGGGTTACATACAGCCTTCATTAAATCCATCTGGAGGGGTTACATACAGCCTTCATTAAATCCAACTGGAAGGGTTACATACAGCCTTCATTAAATCCATCTGGAGGGGTTACATACAGCCTTCATTAAATCCATCTGGAGGGGTTACATACAGCCTTCATTAAATCCAGCTGGTGGGGTTACATACAGCCTTCATTAAATCCAACTGGAAGGGTTACATACAGCCTTCATTTAATCCAGCTGGAGGCGTTACATACAGCCTTCATTAAATCCAGCTGGAGGGGTTGCACACAGCCTTCAATAACTCATTTAACACAAGAGGCATTTCCAAAGCTGAATACAACCGTATGAGTGTAGCAAGGATAAGCTATAGTTGGTTTGTTTTCATATGACGAAACTAGGCCACTCGCAAACCTGAATACCTAGTGGTGGTTAAATGAAATTCGATGAACTTTAGCTCTGAGAGAAGAATGAGTCTCCTTGGTTACTAGTCAGGTCAAAAACTCCAGTTTGATTACACCTGGCCATCTGCCGAGCTGAATGAGGTCACGGATCTTTGTCAGGTTAGAAAAAGTGCGCTAGACATAATAAGCCATCGGATTCAAGAAGGTTAAGAAGTGTTTGTGACGTGGAGCATGATGACTGTGGTGATGCTTCCATGTCTGTATTTTTTGTGCTTTTGTGGGTCTGTGTACGACTTTCATGTGTAGGTCAGAACAATCAAAACCCACACAACAACCACTATCTGTCTGTATCATCATCGTCTACCCCAGAAATTGCAGAAAAGAAGGTGATATTTACAAAAAAAAAAAAAAAAAAAAAAAAAAAAACCAAGTGAGTTCAGAGAGAAAGGGAAAAAAAAAAGTGGGTAGAAAGAGAAAGAAGCATTGTGTGTGTGGCTCGGTGAAGCGGGAAACCTTATGCAGTGCTGGGGGACGGAGGAGGAGGAAGAGGAACTGGAGGTAAGAGGAGGAGGAGGAGGAATAGGTGTCGAAGGAGGAAGAGGAGGAGGTAAGACGGAGGAGTAAGACCAGCGGAGGAGGAGGAGGAGGAGCAGAGGAAGTAAGGGGAGGAGGAGGAGGAGCAGAGGAAGTAAGGAGAGGAGGAGGAGGAGAAGAGGAAGTACGGGGAGGAGGAGGAGGAGAAGAGGAAGTACGGGGAGGAGGAAGAGGAAGTACGGGGAGGAGCAGGAGAAGGAGCGGTGTACTATATTCTGTTTTCTTTATCGAGGCGAAGATGCAATTGACAGGTTGGTGATGACTGGCTGAATGCAACATGTCGAATAACTTCGTTGTATTTGAGTTAGCCAATAAATTTCGATTCACATTACCGGTAATTATTTGAAATACGACGATGTTATTCGGACATGTTGCATTCAGGCAGTCATCACCAACCTGTCAAGTGTATCTTCGCCTCGATTAAAAAAAAAAAAATGAGTATAGCGGAGGTGTGTGTGTGTGTGTGGGTGTGTATGTGTGTGTGTGTGTGTGTGTGTGTGTGTGAGAGAGAGAGAGAGAGAGAGAGAGAGAGGGGGGCCGGAACAAGACCTAAGGGTGTAACTCTCCTGCCTTAAGCCACAACACAACAATCACTGAGCCCAGGGATGGTTTAGGATATCATACAACTCACTCACTCTCTCTCTCTCTCTCTCTCTCTCTCTCTCTCTCTCTCTCTCTCTCTCTCTCTCTCTCATGCATCCACTCACTCCCTAAAATTCTCTCACTCCCACTCTCAAATGTTTTCTTATTTCTTCAGCCCGAAGCCATACTTTCTATTATTATTATTTTTTTTTTCTGGACAGTCAGACGACTTTATTCAGTTGAGGAGAGACCCCGCTGGGTTAGAGGGTGAACCGCATGCAGTCACTAATTTTCTTATATTTGCCCACTCTCGCACTTGCACACTCTCTTAATATTCTCACACACTTTCTAAATTCTCATAGAGTCCCTCACTCTCACACTTTCTCACACTGTAGGTCACAAAGACTCGTACCATGACTTTCCCGAGCGAGGAAAACATTTGTCTGCTTCCCATAAGAAAGCAATGCGTGTTATCTCGGTGGCAATGACCTTTGTTGTTCCGCCTCCGCTTCTGTTTTCGATGTTCGTCCAGGCTGGCTATACAGTACTCTACAGTAGCTCCAGTGCGGTAATGAGATGTCTGTCTTGTTAGCACCAGTACTGCTGATGGCTTCATACGGGTAGGAAAGCTTTCTCATACTGTGAGGATTAATACTTTCTCACTTAATTTCTATAAAACGATAACTTAATCGTTTTGCTAATATACCGTCAAACAATTTCATTTACTTTGGAAAGGATCCCTCTTACACACAGGGTTAAAGTCAACAGAAACACGTCATAGTACGTGCGTTAAAATGACATAAAGTACAAAAGTGGTGTGCAGCGTAATACACACAAAGGACATAATACTACCGTGTCGTTGTCAAATGGTGCCGACTATGGAGTTGAAGGCACCGTCCAGTCCAAGGCAAAACTCTCTTTACCTTGGTCCAGTCAACACGCAGGTCACACACACCACAGGGTAGTTCTAAGTGGCAAGGGAGACTTCGTGGTACCTCTTCTTTTGCTACTATTTTGCATATTATTACTTATCATTCTTTTACTGGTTATTTATATAGTTTGGCCAAACTGGAGGAGAGTTCCCATAACATATGATGAAAACTTTATGACAGGGATTATTTATCATAATTATATTATTCATTTCTGTCACTCAAATTCTGCTGAAATGACATTCATGCTGCTAAAGTGCACCAAGTTAGGTTTGTTGACGCCGGCGGTGGCGTCCTACAGATGGCAATGAGTCGATTCGGATCCAAAAGTCATTGCTTGCCAAATCGTTCCGGTTAGTAAGGCTAGGTTAAATTACGCTAGTTTATGTTGAATTATGGCAAGTTAGTTTAAGCTGTGTTAGGATAGGTCAGGCCATATTAAGGTGGGTTAAAAGGGACGAACGATACGTGACCACTGGAGCCGAAACAATCCGGAAGTCTGACATGGCGGGTATCCACGTGCCATGGTTTGCGTGTAAAAATGATGAGGTTCTATAGCTGATATCTTCAAAATTACGCAATTACGCAACTTTTTCAATCTTCCACAACGGGATTTCTCCTGCAGTTTCACCTCTCGTTTTAATGTAGACACTGATAACATACAAGAGGATACTGAGGTGTAATGTGCAGATTAAGTCGCTACAGAAAAATGTTACGAAATCTCCAAAGAAATTTAGAATTATGACCGGCAGTGTCACAGCAAAACAACTCACTACAAACTACAAGCAAATCGTTACTGCTCTGGCAAACTATGTGCGTCCTAGTTTCTTTTACTCCACGTCCCATAACGCGAAGTCTACGTATGTCACTCCATAAACAGCAAAATAAGTCATGAACTCAATCACCAACTAGAGGGGTACTCAGTGGGGCACATCTCTCCATCAAGGGCAACGTAATTTCCAAACCACTCTTCATTATGAGTTAGGTTTGCGCATCACTGATTAGGGTTTCCGAAGAAGTGTTATCCAGATGCAGAATCTGTAATACGATCCGGATCGGTGTCAAAAGTTAATCGATTGTTCCCTGGGCTAAAGGCTATCTACCCACCAAATTTGGCCCAAATCTCTCTTTTAGTTTTTGAATAATCTTGCTAACAGACAAACTAACAAGCATCGGTCCCAAAAGTTAATCGATTGTTCCCTGGGACATGGCCTATGTACCCACCAAATTTGCTCCAATTCTCTCTTTTAGTTTATGAGTTATCCTGCTAACAAACAAACAATCAAACAAACAAACAGGGTGAAAACATACTCTCCTTGTCGGAGAGAATGACTAAATTCTAAATGGGCAGAGGACAAGAGAAATCACGTGAGTACAGTAAAGATATTGGCGTTAGTCTAATGGTAAATGAACTGTGATTCTGTACACACTACGTGACAGTATCAATGGATGTAGTACTGTACACTGCGCATCATTCGGCACTGGGGAAATCTCCTTTACCTTAATTACCATATGAATCAGTGCTACTTGTCACGGTCATGTACCTCGCTATAACAGCCGTATTCTGGGTGGCGTAGGAGACTTCGTAGCGCTTTTCTCTTTGCGATTTATTATGCGTATTTCATCCTGACATCTTCTACGTAATATAATTCTCTTATGGGCATAGTTTACTACAGCAACGAAGAAGAAGATACAGGGAGTGTAATATGCAAAATAAGTCGTTATGAGAAACGTGCTAAGTTCCTCTGCTACCTGGAATACCGTACGGTCTTAAAATTAAAGGAATTCGATGTTGTCGTTCCATCAGCCTTTCACTCCTTCACGACGATGGAGCCTCAAGGTCTTTTCCAAGTTGAATGAAACCGTCTGAATTAAGGTGACAAGGATAAATAAATAATAAACGTCACCGTACTGAAAGGGTAAGTTGTGTGTGTCCAGGGATCCTATGTTTTGGTTTCATTTGGAAAGAACATCTGGTTCTTTTTTTTTTTTTTTTTTTTTTTTAAGGATAACGGAAATAAGTGCCGGTGAAAATAAGAGGAATTCGACGCTACGTAAATACAAATGGCGGCATAAGCAATTCTATACTGATTAAAACAGGCGATCGTGTAAATTCGACGCTGGGTGACACACGTGACGGAGTAAATTTCATGCTAGGTAAACACAAATGGCGCTGCAAGTGGCGCGAAACCGATGCTGGGTAAACGAGAGTGACGGTCCAAATGGTACATATTCTACGTTGGATTAGTAAACTCTCGGGTGATCGTGCAGCGAGGGGATTTAGACGAAAGTGGAATGAATTCGATGCTGCTGGGTTGCATCACGTGGCGGTGTAAATTTGACATTAGATAAGAACGAAGTGTGTTGTACGGATTCGATGCCAGGAAAAGCAAGCGATGGTGAACTGAATTCGATACAGAGTAATGGCGGTGCAGGTGAGTGAGAATCGATATGGAGTAAAAAGAATGACGCTGTAAATGAGAGGGATTTGATGCTGGCTAAAATAAATATGATGCACGTGAGAGAGATTCCATGCTGAGTAAAAATTAATGATGGTGCGTGTGAGACGGATATGATCCTGGTTAAATATAAATGGGGAGGAAAAAATAAATGAAGGTGTAACTGACTGGGATTCAACGATGGGTAAAAATAAACGATGGTGCAAGGGAGAGGGATTGGACGCTGAGTAAAATTGATGATCGTGCAAATGGGACAAATGCGGCACTGGATTAAACCAGACCGATTGTGCCAATTTAAGAGGAATTCAAGCATGAGCAAATATTGGTGTAAAATTCGACCGAGAGAGAGAGAGAGAGAGAGAGAGAGAGAGAGAGAGAGAGAGAGAGAGAATGGTGTTGAGAAATAGCGCACTAATAAAGTTTTTGGCTTTAATCAGCAGACAGCGGATAGGCTAATAAGTGTGGGTTTGTGTGGAGACGATCAGAGCGTGACGCAAAAAGTAAGTGCGATCTATTGTTATTATGTCTTTGTCATTTCCTACTCCTGAAATGTTAAGGCTGTTGCTGGGTTACTACCACCATCATCACTACTACTACTACTACTAGTCACTACTGAGAATATTCACTTACTCTTCCTACCGATGATAATATTGCCACCACTTCTAATAATATTACTATTAGTAACCCCCCCTCTCTTTCTGTCTGTCTGTCTCTGTTTCTGTCTGTCTGTTTGTCTGTCTGTCTGCCTGTCTGTCTGTCTGTCTGTCTGTCTGTCTGTCTCTGTCTGTCTGTCTGTCTGTCTCCAATTTCCAGCAAGTTCGAATAAGCAGCTTGTATCACTCAGACAAGAAGCCCTATGTAGCGAGGTCGAGAGCGTCTCAACATTCCCGAGAGAACAAGCACACATGGCGGTCATGAAAAATGCTCACAACAAGATCATTGAAGCCGTAAACTGCATACAGCGGTATTTCAAAGACTGGAATCTTTGTGTGACTGGGTGGCTATAAGCAAGTAAATAAGGAAAATAAAAGGGAATCTCTCCTAAGCTAAGTACTATCGTCTGACGGTGGGAAGTATAATAAACAACAAGGAGCACTCACAGAGCACAATATCCTCGTCCTACAATCGGTAACAGGGCCGAACATTGCTCCTTGCACTATGACCTTGTTCTTTGGCTGCTTATTCCCAAAATCGAATAACTTATCTTTGCCTAACCCTCAATCTTTCCACAACGTTTGGGACATTTCTGAGCTAAAACTGTTTGAGCTGACCTTGTCCTAGTAACCTGTTTGAGAATCGAATCACCTTATCCTTGGCTGACCCTAAAACCTGGATCAAAACTACGAGTTATATTGCTCCCACACTAACAGATAAACACTACTACTACAGAATAAACTGGATAAAAGCACAGTAGATGCGGAGAAAGGACCACACATGCATACATTCAGTCCTGTATACTACAACCAGGCAAATACAACTAGACAAAAACAAACACAGAAGCAAAAACAATACATCCCCTTGCAGACGCCAAAAAATAAAATGAAATAAATATACATAAATAGCAGGGTTAATAAACTATTTCAAGCCCCTTCACTGCAAGACACTTTTTCGAAACTGAACATCAGTGTTAGTTGGTAGCAATCATAAAGTGAAAATAAATCCTCGGCCTGAAGGGGTTTGAGCAGTCATATTTAAAAGACTCTAAAGCAGGTTGTCTGGGTGGTTACGAGCCGTTGAAAAAGAGAAGTAATGGAGATCATAAAGAGGGAAGGAGGAGGGAGAAAGGAAGTGGGGTGTACACATGGCAGAAGGAAGAAAGGATAATGGATGTGTAGTAGAAAATGGAAGCCAAAAGGAGGAGATGGAGAGAAAGTTTGGAGGAAATGAGGAAGAGGAGAGGTATGATGGATATAAAGTTAGGAATAAATGAGGAAGAAGAGGACTGAAGGAAAGACAAGAGGGGGGGTATGGAACTGAGAATACGAAAAGAGACAGAGACTAAAGTACAAAAACGGGAAATAAGAAGAGAGAGAGAGAGAGAGAGAGAGAGAGAGAGAGAGAGAGAGAGAGAGAGAGAGAGAGAGAAGACATGGGTAATAAACAGAAGAACAGAATATGGGAAAATGAGTGAATAAATCTTGATTTGAATTCAACTACTACAACTACTATTACTACTACTACTACTACTGCTTCAGCAAATTCTCTCTCTCTCTCTCTCTCTCTCTCTCTCTGACATCGGCATCTCAGTCTTGGCATGGGTTGACAAGGGGGTGATAGTAAGTGTGGGTGGATGAGAGCGTGGTAGGGAGGGAGAGGGAGGGAGAGAAAGAGAAATGTGTAAGGGACTGAGGGAGGGAGGGTAAGAGGGAAGGTGTGTGTGTGTGTGTGTGTGTGTGTGTGTGTGTGTGTGTGTGTGAGAGAGAGAGAGAGAGAGGGGGGGGGGGGAATGTCTGTTAGCGACTTTTTCTGCGAAAAGAGGGCGAGAGTGTCAGCAAATGTGTGAGGAAGTGTAAGACTGTCCGAGCATGGGAGTGAGCAAGTGTCAGCATGTGTGTGTATGAGTGTGTGGTAAGTGTGAAAAAGTGGGCAACTGTCAGCAAGAGAGTGTAGACTATGTGAGTGTGAGAAAGTGAGCAAGAGACAGCAAGTGGGTGAACGAGTGTGTGAAATAGCGAGTGTGAGGCAGTGTTAACGAGAATGTGAGCGAAGGTGTGAGAGGGTACAAATGTGCTGGGGAGCGTGGGAGTGCAAAGGACCACGAGACAGCAAGTGTGAGAAAGTGAGGGAATGTGAGGCACTGATTGTGCGCGTGAGATTTTCAGCATGGGTTTGAAAGGGTGTAAGTATGCAAGGGAGTGTGAGAGAACACGCGACCACGAGACAGCTAGTGTGAGAAAGTGAGGGGAGTGTGTGAGAGTGCGACCACAATCCAGCCATGAGCCTCAAGACCCACGCAGTCACACCACAGCTTATTACTTTTATGATAATGAAGCTAAAACAATCCCTAACTACATACAGGCAAAAATTGAAGAACAGTACTCTCTCTCTCTCTCTCTCTCTCTCTCTCTCTCTCTCTCTATGAGAGGATGACAAAAGTTATACTTCTATATCTGTATCTCCATCAGTCCATATTAGGTCCATGTCAGGACAGGACCTTTTCCTTGGAGGGAGAGCGACGGCCAGAATTTAACACTTTCCCATGCAGGCAAAGTTTGAGTGGAGGAGTGATTGCAGGAAGAGCCATGCATGTGAAAGTGGAAGCGTTGTAATGGCCATGTTTGTGTGTATTGCAGTCAGTATATGTTATCGATAAAACCATCAGGGTGCAAACACATACAAGAATACAAAACGATACGCACCAGCACTCTAATTAAACCCCCGCCGTGCGCAGGTTTGAGCTCTAAACTCAAGGCACACTAATTGCGAGACAAAAATGCTAACCATCGAGCCACCACATCTCCAGATTACACTTGATTCTGGGTAAATGGAAAGCAAAGTTATGAAAACAATGTATAGAGGGCATATTGTCAGAATGAGAGAAGGAGGACTAAGCTGATTCAGTTCATCGGAAATGACAATATCAATAATACTATAATAATAATAATGACGGTGATGATAATAATAATAATAATAATAATGATAATAATAATAATAATAATAATAATAATAATGATGATGATGATGATGATGATGATGATGATGATGATGATGATGATGATGATGATGATGGTTTTGCTTCTTTCACGGTAGAAACCTAGTTCCTTCAATCAGAAGGGCTCTCTTCGCAGCTGAATGGAATCCTCTGGTGCTAGAATAAATTACAAAGCATGTCCTCAGGGACGGGTAAGGAACATAGAGAGTATATGTAAATTTCCAGGGGAGACAGGAATGACAGAAATGAAAGGTGATATGTGGAAGATTTAAGGAATGAGTGTCCAGGAGTCGTTTTCTAGCAGCATTGGAGACTTCGTAACATCTCTTCCTTAACGATTTATTCTTAACATTACATTTCAGTATCTTCTTGAATGTTCCTGAGGCAAACTATTTCAGTATTAATTTGATATACAATATCTTTCAAGGAATGGTAAGGTATAATATGAGAAACAAGAAGTGGTGCCAAGGCACAGCTAACCCGTCCCCAGTAGTCGTTTTAGTGCTGACGTATAAACACAACAGGATATCTAGCCAAAGATGTCACATTTCAAATTTGGAGTAGATCGGGTGATAATTGACGATTTTATGCCCGTCTGAAATTTTAGGCCAGACCTCCCCCATACCGCTAACTAGGGGATGACCCCCGGATGCAGATTTGAAAGATGCACCTTTAGGTTTTGGTTTCATGTCGATATGGCGAATTTGGAAGGAGTTATGGCGATTTTTTTTTTTTTTACATTTTTTGGGCCTACAGCCTGGCCCTTGGCCCAACTTGACCCAAAATTTGATCAGTGATCAGAAGGTCATAACCCATCATCCCTGTAATTTGAGTCAAAATCGCACCAGTAGTTTTCGCGTATAGCTGTTAACAGACAGACAGACACATAAACAGACAAACAAACCGAGTGAAAACAAAACCCGTTCCCAAGCCTCTCCGGGGCGAGGACGGGTAATAAATCAGTAAGAAAAAGAAGGCTGAAACCTCATATGCAATCTCGAATATGGCCTAAGCAAAATGATGGGAGAAAGAGAAAGACACCAAGAGAGTGAACAAAGAAAAAAAAAATGCTGAGAAGCGAAGTTAAAAGTAAAGGAAGGAGAGAAAGCAAAAAAATAAAAATAAATAAATAAATAAAAATGAATCCTAGGTAAGTGATGTGACAGGAAAATAAATGCACAGAAGCGATGATGATGTTGGGAGGAGGTAAGAAAAACAGAGAATAGTTCAGCCCGTTTTTGCTCAACATCTTGTTCTTCTTAAACCGTGACAATATTTAAGTTATGAGGAGAGAGAGAGAGAGAGAGAGAGAGAGAGAGAGAGAGTACTAGTGCGATGCAGGGAAAAGGTTGGGGAGAATAATATGAGGGGTTTCGCTTAATTCAATTTAGATTTTTTTATTTTATTTTAATAAGCCGTGATATCTGAAGAAATGCAGACAAAATTTCAAAGGATACTATACGACGTAAGTGGAATTACTTGCATGTCATATAAAATCCCCCCCCCCTGTCTGTCTCTCTAGACGGACAGACAAGAGAGAGAGAAAGAGAGAGAGAGAGAGAGAGACAGACAGACAGACAGACAGAGACAGACAGACAGACAGACAGACAGAGACAGACAGAACGATAGATAGACATATAATTGTTATAAATTTTAGTCCTGTGTGTGTGTGTGTGTGTGTGTGTGTGTGTGTGTGTGTGTGTGTGTGTGTGTGTGTGTGTGTGTGTGTGTGTGTACACAATTATCTGTCATAAAAGGTAGTTCTATTTCTCATTTCCTCTCCCCCTCTCCATCTCCTCCCCTTCTCTCTCTAATTTGCAGGTCTTCATTCTTTCCTCAGTTGTCTTTTTTTTCTTTTCCTCCTTCGTCTTCCTCCCACTCAGACCACGTACACACTCGACCTCTGTGCCCTTAACCCCTTTACTGCCAGACGTCTTTACATAGCTGAATAAAATCGTCTGGAGGCAGTAAGACCACAACAGAATAGGCGTCCTATAATAAAAACAAGAGAGTTGTCTCTGCTACGGTGACTTTTTAAATAATATTTTCTTATTACACCAGACGATTCTTTATTTGCCTATGAGAGACATTTCGAACTGGAAGGGTTAGGTACAACACTCAAGAACTCCTTCGTTATAAGATATTATTCCTAAGCCTAATAAAATCGTGGGAAGACAGCGATAATGACATAAAGAAAAAAGGCTATATTAAAACTGCACACCGACTTTATTTAACTTCTTCGGCACTGAATATAATCGTCTGGAGGCAAAAAAAAAAAAAAAAAAAAAATGACGCCCTGGTTCCGGAAGGGTTGCTGGATACCGTTTAACCCTTGCAATCAGAGACGTACTTTTTTATTTTACTCTTGCCACCACCAGACGGTTTTTGTTTAAATTCATGACAGATTTCAAGTTGTGAAGATGTGAATGAAGGATCTATCTATCTATCTATTTATTGACAGATAGACAGATAGATATAGATAGATAGATAGATGGATGGATAGATAGACAGATAGAAAGACAGACAGGTAGATAGACAGATAAAACTCCTCCAGTTCCAAAAGTCTCTCCAAAGCTGTCTGGAGGTAGCAAGACTAATTCAGCATGAAAAAACACTCAGAGGATGTGTACACCCATGCTCAAAGTGCCTGTACAACCATGCTCAAATTGCCAAGTATTTGACACTGCCCTGTGACCTTGATCTCTAAGCAATTGTTCCCAAATATCGAATCAGATGATCCTTGGCTAACTTTTAGTTATTCCACCAAATTTGGTCCAGACTGGATCAAAACTATTTGATATGATCTTGCCCCGTGACCTTGGCCTTTGACCTATTGCTCTCAATATAGAAGTACTTTATCCCTGCTTGAACCTCAACATTTTCACCAAGTTTGGTCCAAATAAGAGTAAAGTATGGCTCTCTGTTATCTTGCTTTTATTTTTTCTTGGAGGGAACAGTCTTGTGGGTTTCTTGCCTTTGGTTCATTCTTCTTTACATAAAAAAGTGCTCTAGTTATACTATTCACACACACACACACACACACACACACACACACACACACACACACACACATGACTGAAAACATTACACCCTTGCTCTACCGTGCGCGAGTATAACAAATCCAGTAACTGTACTGACAGTACTGACAACACTACGAGTAATCAGCGTAGGGGGGGGGGGGAATCTTAGAGGAAAGGGTGTTCCTCATTCTATCACCCTCACTCGACCTCCTCCTCAACCTGTCACTCTCTCTCGATCTCCTCCTCAACCTATCACCCTCTCTCGACCTTCTCATCAACCCGTCACCTTCTCTCGACCTCTTCCTCTCTACCTCTTCCCCAACCTATCACCCTCTCTCGACCTCCTACTCAACCTGCCACTCTCTCTCGACCTCCTTCTTGACCTTTCACCCTCACTCGACCTTCTCCTCAAACCCTCACCTTTATTCGTACTCGTCCTTAATCTATGACCTTCATCTGACCGCTTACTCAACCTGTCACCCTCGTTCGACCTCCTCCTCAACCTGTCACCTTCTCTCGACTTCCCTCTCGACCTGACACCCTCACTTAACCTCCTCCTCAACTTGTCACCTTTACTCGTCCTCCTCCTCAACCTATCGCCTTCATCTGACCTCTTACTCAACCTATCACCCTCAATGGATCTCTTGCACAACTTATCACCTTCGCACGACCTCCTCTTAAACCACTCAGCCTCAGTCGACCTCCTCCTCCTCGACCTCTTACCATCATGCGACCTCCTCATTAGACCTCAACGACCTAAATTAGTATGGTTACCTCTCTCTCTCTCTCTCTCTCTCTCTCTCTCTCTCTCTCTCTCTCTCTCTCTCTCCGTGCCTGAGTTCGTGCCCCACCGCGGGAAGAGGGAAGGGCAGGAGGAGTGGGGAGGGGAAGGAAAGGAAGAGGGAGGGAGGAGGAGGAAGGAGAAGGAAAGAAGGAGAGAGGGGGCATGGGAAGGATTGGGGAGGAAGGAAGAGAAAGGGGGAGGGAGATGTATGAAGGAAGGGAAGAAGGGGTTGAACGAACGTAGAGAGAAAGGTAAAGGAAAGAAATAAAGAGGAGAGAAGAGGGAAGGAAGTGAGGGGAGGGGAAGGGAAGGGAAGGGAAGGGAAGAGAAGGGAAGGGAAGGGAAGGAAAAGGAATGGAAGGGGAGGGAGGTGGGGAAGGAGGGGGAAGCGACGAAGGGAAGGAAGAGGAATGGATGGGAGGGAAGTGAGGAAGGGACGATAGGGAAATGATAAAGGAAGGGGATGGGAAGGAAAGAGAAAGAAGGCGAATGGGAGGAAAAAGGGGAAGGAAAGGGAAAGAGAGGGAAGGGAAAGGAATGGAATGGAATGGAAGGGAAGGGAAGGGAAGGGAAAGGTAGGGAAGGGAAATGAAGGGAAGGGAAGAAGGGAGAGAGGCACACTTTCTCTGGAACGTGAGGAGGATGAAGACCTTACCTTCCGTCATGACTGTTGTGGTGAACGTCTCTCTCTCTCTCTCTCTCTCTCTCTCTCTCTCTCTCTCTCTCTCTCTATCCCTCCTTCATTCCCTGTCTTTCTGTCTTTCTCTATTCTGTCCATTCTGTAACTTACTCTGTACCTTTTTCTCGTCCAATTATATTACTCACTGTCTCCTTATCTGTCTAGATTTATCTTATTCCTTTACATCTGTCTCCTCTCTGTCTCTGTTACTCTCTTTGCCTCTGCATTCATCTATTTCTACCATCCAATTCCTCGATTTCCATCTACACTCTATCTCTGTTACCCACTCTGTCTGCCCCCGTCTGTTTCTATTACCTGCCCTTCCATTTCTTTCACCCATCGATCTCTGTTATTCCCTCTGTCTCTGTCTGCTTCGGTTAGTCGTGGCTCTGTATGTATCTCCCCCCTGCCTCTATTACCAGCTTAGTCTCTGTCTGTCTGTTATCCTGTACGTCTCTAGAATTCGCTGTCTATTTTGCTGTCTGTATCACAACGCATTTACGACAAACACCTTTCTCGTAACTCATATTTTGATCTGCCGGGGAAATTGCAGAGGAAGTTTCCGAATTTTTCTTTCCTCATCCTTCCTGCAAAAGAAAAGAAAATAGTTCATGATATTCCTGATACATTTCTGTTGTTCTCTTTCTCTCTCTCTCTCTCTCTCTCTCTCTCTCTCTCTAACAATGTATATGGCTTCCGGGTAGGCTGCTTTAGTGTGTGTGTGTGTGTGTGTGTGTGTGTGTTGTGAAGATTTACAGGTGTACAACAGACACCCAACACTCTCTCTCTCTCTCTCTCTCTCTCTCTCTCTCTCTCACACACACACACACACACACACACACACACACACACACACACACACACACACACACACACACACACACACACACACACACAGTGCTATGTTCCTGCAGTATCTACCTATTAATCACTCTATCGATGAATCTACTCTCTCTCTCTCTCTCTTACATACACACACACACACACATACACACACACACACACACAGTGCTATGTTCCTGCAGTATCTACCTATTATTAATCACTCTATCGATGAATCTACTCTCTCTCTCTCTCTCTCTCTCTCTCTCTCTCTCTTACACACACACACACACACACACACACACAGAAATCAATGTACACCTTAGATCGCTACATGTGTGGATGTCGGAGACGGAAGGGCAGGAGGGAATGAAAAGTGTGTGTGTGTGTGTGTGTGTGTGTGTGTGTGTGTGTGTGTGAGAGAGAGAGAGAGAGACAGAGAGAGTTGGGTGTCTGTTGTACACCTGTCAATCTTCACAACACACACACACACACACACACACACACACACACACACACACACACACACTACTACGCTGGGTGGTAACCATATAACCAAATTATGACGCCTGGTAGTTTAGTGGGTAATTAAGGCGCTGCAATCGGATTAAGCCGGTGCAGGTTTAGGCTATATCCAAGGGGTGGCTGAGGTTTATTGCTCAAGTAATGTCACTCAGGGATGAGTGAGGCTGGTCACTCTCATCTTAAATGTCACGACCAACTTGCTTAGCCCCGGGCTCCTACGCTCCTCATGGGGCTACACAGGAGTAGATGATGATGATGATATTATTAACATCACAGTTTCCATGTTTTCTCTGAATGCACGGGAAAAACTGCACATCTACCTTATTACTATTATTATTATTAACATCACAGTTGATAGTTGTGTTGTTGTTCGTGTTTGCTTATTACCATATTATTATCATTACTGGAATATTATGGTATTATTGTAATTGCGCTCATAACGATTTTATATAATAAATAAGTAAATCAATAAATAAACAAATAAAAATGTGTGTGTGTGTGTGTGTGTGTGTGTGTGTGTGTGTGTGTGTGTGTGTGTGTGTGTGTGTGTGTGTGTGTGACCAATACTGGCTGCCGGCAAAAAAAAAAAAAAAAAAAAAACGCTGTTCCTTCCACAGGAAAGGAAATAATCTTTCAACCCTATCTTTTATACTACTGCATGTGGTCATCAGCACAATTATTATCAGCCATTGCTTTACGGTCAGTAACATCATCACCATCATCATCACCATCATCTTCATCATCATTATTATTATGATGATGATCGTCATCATCCTCACCATCCTTATCACTATTACATTTTCCATCTTTCCTCCTCCACGTACATCCCCTCCTTTCACCATCCTTATCACTATTATATTTTCCATCTTTCCTCCTCCACGTTCATCCCCCTCCAGCCTGAGAGATGAGTTAATGATGCGTTTGATAATGGCGGTGATGGTGGTAATGTAGATGGTGATGATAGGGGGTGAGGAGTGAGCTAGGTCAGTGCCCTTTACACCTCCTTCCCACCCACCCCTTCCTCTCCTCCTCCTCCTCCTCTCCCTTTCTCCTCCCCTCCTCTCCCCTTACCCTCTATCTTCTTTACAGTCTCTTCCTCTTTCTTCTCCATTCTAATTCCCTTCGTACCCTCCCCACACACCCTCCTCCCATTGGCCTCTACCTTCCCAACTTTCTTTCTCATTTCCCACAATCTAATCCTCCCTCTCCACGTGTCTCCCCTCTGCATGCCTCCCTCCCTCCCTCGCCCCCATTTCCTCTTCCCTCCATTCCCCACCTCAATCTCCCTTCTTTCTCCACGTTTCCCCTCTCACTCTATCCAGTATCACTTCCTTCTCTTACCCCATATTCTTCCTCGTCACTCCCTCTCCCATTCCTCCTCCTCCCCATGTCCTCTTCTTACCTTAGTTTCTCTCCCTTCTCTTCGTTCTTCCCTCTCCCTCCCCACACCCTCTTTCTCTCCCCCTCCCTCGCTCCCACTTCCTCTTCCTGTCTTCCCGCAACCCACTCATTTCCCGATCCAGTCCCCGTCTTCATTTCTCCAGCTATCACTCTACTCCCTTCTTCCCTATCTTTATCCTCGTCTCCCTTTCCCCTTTCCCATGATACTTTCTTTCCCAATTCTTTTCTCTCTTCCTCCTTTCCCCCGTAACACGACGAATTTCTACCTTTCCTCCTCTCTGTCTGTGTGTCTGTCTGTCTGTCTCTCTCCTACAGCACCCCAGTTTCTACTCCCACATTCCACTCCCTGCCTTTTCTTTTCCCTCCTCCTCCTCCTTCCCTTCTCTCTCTCTTTTCCTTTCCTCTCTCCCATCCGTCCCTCTCTCTTCCTTTTCTTCCCCTCTTCTTCCCCTCCTCTCCCCTTTTACTTTACTCTTTCCCTTTTTCATCCCCACTTTCCTTCCCCCCACCCTGTTCCTCCACCCCCTATTCCCCACCTTCTCGCCTTTCCCACCCTTCCCCTCCCTCCCCCTGACAGCAGTACCCACTTCCCACCTCATATAATATTTTGGTGTCCTGGAAACCACCCATATGTTTTCAATTGTCGCCACTTTTCACTTCCGCGCATCACCTCTAACCTTTACAAAAATCAGTACCATCGCCATCACTATCATCACCTTTAGTAATGTTAATAATATCATCACTACTATCAATGCCATGAGTACAGTGGATAGTGTAATGTTTTCGATGGTGTGTGTGTGTGTGTGTGTGTGTGTGTGTGTGTGTGTGTGTGTGTGTGTGTGTGTGTGTGTGAATTTCAAAGATACCTGTGAAAATGGACAAAAAATAATGGTGATGCTTCCCCTAATCAGCATCTAGTTCACAAACGAAAAATGAGGTAAGGGGTGGGGCATGGTAGGGTATAGTGGGGGACTGGGGGTATAATGGGGGGGATGGTGGGTGTGTGGTTTGGGTATGGGAGTAAAGTAGTGTAGTGAGTGCAAGGTCAATATCCATAAGGGGGTGCCAACACATCCACCACTCACAGGAATAGCACCTCCACCACTCCCACTCACTTTCCACCCCTCTACTCTCCCTCCACTCTCCCTCTACACCCCTCCACCCTCCCTTCACTTCTCTATTCTCCCTCCACACCTCTACTCTCCCTCTCCCTCTACACCCCTCCTCTCTCCTTTCACCCTTCCACTCTCCCTTCACTCCTCCACTCTCCCTCCATCCATCTACTCGCCCTGCACCCCTCCACTCTCCCTTCGATCCCTCCACTCACCCTTCCACCTCTCTGCTCTTTCTCTCCACTCTCCCTTCCACCCCTCCATCCATCCTTCACCCCTTCATTCTCCTTCCACCCCACCCACTCTCCCTTCCACCCCCTTCACTCACTCTCTCCACCACTCCATTCACCCTTTCCGCCCCTCCACTCTCCCTCCACCCCCTCCACACTCCCTCTCCACCGCTCCACTCTCCCTCTACCCCCCTTTACTCTCCCTCCATTCCTCCACTCTCCTCTCCACGTCCTCACTCCACCTATCTTTTCCTTTCATCCATGCTTCTTCCAGTCCCCTCTACCCCTTCTTCCTGTCCCTCCATCTCCACCCCCAACTAATTCCACTCCTGAAAATATACTCCCCCTCCTCCCCTCTACCCCCACTCTCCCTTGTTACCTTCCACTTCAAGCTCCACCCTACATCCACCTCTACACTTTCAAATCGTCTCCCTCACCCTCCCTTTCCCCTCCAAAAGTTTTCCATCTCATAAGTTTGTTTTTGAAGGACAAAGAAGTAGACTGTACTCTCCTTGCCTTGTACATCCCGCAAAACAAAATATAGTTATGATAGGACTCTGAAAGTAAGATTATTTGTGAATCCAGGCCAAGGTGTTTTTCTTTTTTTCGTTTTTTTCACTATAATATATTTCGGAGGAAGTGATGGGCGGGGGAGAGCCTTTCTCTTATTTATCGTTTTCTCATGAAGGTTACACCATTATACTCTGTCCTCTTTAGCCTGGCCTAAAATTGCTGCCTGTCCCTCTTGAATGCTGAGTTACGACGAGAGATTAACATTGGAATATGATTCTTTTCATGAAAAAGTGGTATGGGAAGGACACAGAGCCACACCACTGTCGTATTCTGGCACTGAACTAAGTGAAATATGCTGCAAAAAGATGAAAACATCCTTCGGGTTTAGTGGGCGGACTACAGCACAGTTAGTTTAACCAAGTACATAGCTCCAGTATAGACCAATACGTCTCCTGTAATCTAAACGAGTATTTCCTAAGTGTCCATCTGTCTATCTCTCCAGTTGCTCGTCTGTCTATCTACCTACATACCTATCTATCTATCCATTTACCGATCTATCTATTTAGACCACGTAGGCTGTCTATCTGTCAGTCAGTCGGTCTATTGCCTGATGCCGCATACTGTAACGGGTGATCTCGACAGAATGACCTCTAGGTGTTCTTGTCCCTGCTCAGTAACGACCTCTCTTCCCACAACACCTCCACTTAGGTATTTCTACACCACGTTCTCGATCTCCTTCTTCTTCCAGCCACCTCATTCTCATACACTCAACTACAGTCTGTCTGCATTTACCCGAGAGAATTGGGCCACTTTCAAAACTTGAACACTAAGTCGTGGATGCATGAAAATCCGACGATCCTAGGTTATGCGATAGAAATGAGTCTCCTTGGTTACTATTCAAATTAACTCTCCATTCTGACTACACCTGACCATCAAATGAGCTGAAAGGGATTAGGGATATTCCTCAGAAAAAACGATGGTCAATCTCTCGCTCTCTATCCTCTCTACCCGACCAAATCACCCCAGAGTTAGCGGTTTTACAGTATGATCCGATATATTTTTTAAAACAATCTTTATCAAATTTTGGCAGTATTTTAGCTATTTTACTTTAATTCGTAGTGATTTTCTGAAGATTTTTGTGCTTTGCGACTTTCTACTCCTTTTTTACAGCAAGTTAATCGACCTCTGTCAATCTGCGTTTGGCAGCTCTGTTTCTAATTTCTAATGTATAGTCGACAACAGAAGCATTGTATCCTATCTTCGAATAAACAGGTTCTGAACAATATTTCTCCGTGTGATTCGGTGTGTTATGTATTGTAATTAAAAAAACTAAAAGATTCAGGTACTTTAACCCTCTCATGGTCAACGGTAGTATTCTGTTCCACTTAATGCTAGACTACACTACTAAGCTAAGAGCGAGACACAGGAGCCTGGGAGCGTTAATGAGTGACGAAGTAAAATATTATATATGGTCAATGGCCTGAGGTGGGCAGTACAGTATATAAGAGCATTTTTTTTTTTTTTATGTAAAGCACAGTGGGAGTCTCCATACTGTTGATTGCAGTCCCATATACTCCACATAATTCATCCCTCCCACTCCAAAATTCCACCTCTCACTTTCCCTTTCCTACCCATACTCACACTCAATATACTGTATGAACTCCTCCACATTATTCAGCCTTTCCACTCCTAAATTCCACCTCTCATTTCCCTCTTCCCTCCCATACTCAGTCTCTGCATTCTTTATTTCTCTCAGTTTACCTCCATATACTTTCTTTCTTTCCTCCCCCTCCCCTCCTCTCCCCTTCCCTAGCCACTTGGGCATAAATATTTAGATCGAAAACACCAGGTGAAAGAGAAAATGTAATCATCACCATCATCATCATCATCATCATCATCATCATCATCACGAATGCTCCGACAAAGGGTTGGAAGCAACAACTAGTCCTCCTTTTCCTCCTCCTCCTCCTCCTCATCATCATCATCATCATCATCATCATCACAACCATCATTATCAGCAACACTGCAGCCATCATCATCCCCATTTTCATCATCACCATCATCAGCTCAGCCTATAGTTCTCAGTGAATGGCCTCATAAAGAGCATGTTAAAAGAAGAGATTGTATGCATGCCAACTTATACGCCTTCACAGCCCTTTTGAGAGAGAGAGAGAAGGTAGCCAGGTAGCCAGAATAAACTAACAAACGTGACAAAAGGTTTAAATTTATAAACATGACGGCATGTGCTTATATTTCTGTGCGTTGTCGTCAGGAGCCAAAATTAAATGAGGCTTGCATTTTGTTACTTGCTTGGCATCATTATATATACATCCGCTCTAACACTTGCTTTCCTTACCTACTTCCTCTTCCCTCTCTCTCTCTCTCTCTCTCCTGCATAAACTCCAGCCTTCCCTCTTTCTCCCCCCCCCCTTTTTGTTCTCTTTCGCCCTCTCTCCTTACTTCCTGCTTGCATTCATTTTTTTCGCTCTCTCTCTTCCTCTCCATCTTCCGTTTTATTCCCTCTGTCCGCTTCTCCCTCTCCCCTCTCGATAACAAAATATAATATATACGCAATTATATAGCAATAGTTAACAAGGACATAATTCATTTCACTTTTTATTCCCCATCGTTGTCGTAAAAGGCAGAATTATATACAGTTTATGCATTGTTGCCAACATACACATTCAGGTTGGATGAACTGTGTATACATCCGCTCTAAACTGTTGCCCTCTTTCCTGTATGCTCTCTCTCTCTCTCTCTCTCTCTCTCTCTCTCTCTCTCTCTCTCTCTCTAACACCCGTATTCACTTATACCCCATGACCTTCCACCCTCTTGCAGGCCTTCCTCCCTCTCTCCATTCCTACCCTTACCTTCCTCCTGTCCTATCTTTTCCTTTCCCTTTCCCAGTCCTCCACCTCTCTCTCTTCCCCCACCCTCTCTTAAGTTGCCCTCCCTGTCATTAACCTCTCCCTTGCTCCTATCCCTCCCCCTCACCTCCTTTCCCCTCCTTCTCCCAGTTACCTCCCTCTCCTTCCCTTTCCTCTCCCCTTCACATCTCTTCCCCTCCTTCTCACCCTCACCTCCCTTCCCCTCCCTCTTTTCCTCACCTCCCTTCCGCTCTTCTCTTCCTCGCCTCCCTTCCCCTCCCTCTTCCCCTTATCTCCATTCCCTCCCTTCATCCTCTTATTTCCTTCCTTCTTCCTCCATTTCCTTCGCTTCTTTTGTTATTCTTCCTCTTTTTCACTCCCTGTTTACCTTTCATTAACTAACATCCTTCTCACACCCCTCCCCTGCCTTCCCTCATTTCCTTCCCTCCATCACTCCTTCCCTTCCCTCATTTCCTTCAGTCTGTCTTCTCTTCCTCCTCCATCGTTTCCTCAACTTCCGCTCTACCTTTACTCGGCGTCTTTACCTTCACTTCCTTCAGCCCCACTTCCCTCCTTTCTCTGATCCCCTCCCATTCCCTCTCGTCCCTTCCCCCTTCTCTCCCCTCCCTTCCTTCCCCTTCCCTCCCCTATTTCACACCTTCTCCACCCTTCCCTCGTCCTCTCTCTTCCTTCCGTTTCCTCAACCCTACCCACTCTTCGTTTCCCCCTCCTCTCCTTCTCTCCCCCTTTCCTTTCTTTCCCTCCTATCATTCTCTCCCCTTCCGTCCCTCTCTCCTTTCCCTACTCACACCTCCCTCACCCTTCCCTTCCATTCTCTCAACCCTTCCCTCCTCCAACTATCCTTCCCTTTCGCCAGCCCCTCTCCTCCCTTCCACACCTCCTCACCTCTTATTTTCTCAACCTCTCCCATTCTTTCCTCACCCCTCCCATCTCTCATCCCTTGCCCTCCCTCCTTCTCCCCTTCACCCGCCTTTCTCCTTTCCACTCTCATAGTTTTAGCATATTTTCCTGAGCCTCTCTCTCTCTCTCTCTCCACACACACACACACACACACACACACACACACACACACACACACACACACGCACCACCCACATAAGGTTGACCGATGCTGAGTCAGAGGTGGATGAGTAAGTGGTGTGTGTGTGTGTGTGTGTGTGTGTGTGTGTGTGTGTGTGTGTGTGTGTGTGTGTGTGTGTGTGTGTGTGTGTGTGTAAATGATGATGGTGGCATGACAATGACAGTGCGTGTTGTGACAGTGGTGATGATAATGACGAAAATAGTAATAAGGATTATAGTGATAGATATGGTGAAAATGATGTGGGTGGGATAGGTATATTGTACATACGATGATGGTGGTAATGATGTTGGTA
The DNA here is from genome assembly GCF_032717465.1 of Coenobita brevimanus. NCBI lineage: Eukaryota > Metazoa > Arthropoda > Malacostraca > Decapoda > Coenobitidae > Coenobita > Coenobita brevimanus. Next base: position 10,390,334 of record NC_137050.1, on the reverse strand, counting down.
GTAGATACGATGATGCTGACTGGTGTGGTAAAGATGATGATAATTACAATGACACTCTTGATGATAGTATTATTGTTAAGAACTACAATATACGAGGCAATGATATCTGGCGCTATTATCAGCTCGTAGTTGTGGTGGCGGTAGTGACGATACTGACGGTTGATTCAGTATAGCCTATGCGGTATGTTTTTTCCATGTTTCATCATACCTACCGCCTAATTGTGGCTAATGTACAGTACGGTTGCAGTCAATGGTTCTCTTACACCGTCTCGGAACTGCGTCCAGTCCTAAAAAGATGGTATTAAATTATCTGGTAGTATGTATGAGAGTTGATGGGTTCCAATCTCGCTTCTGTTCATATCTTGCAAACTTTCCCACCAGACATCATTACCTTCACCCCTGATGATACGGCTGCGAAGACTAATCACTAAGTCTCCCCCCCCCCCTCTCTCTCTCTCTCTCTCCACCACACCCATACTTCCCCGCCTACAACTTCCATCTTCACAAGGTATATCACTCCTGCCCTACTCCACCTTTCACCGCCATCCCACTCGTACCGCCAATTCCTTTTCACCCACTCCACCCTCTTTCCACCCCATATATATTTTTCTCCTTTTGATGAGGGAGCTGAAGGAAATTATTGGTTAATTAATTGGGCATATAAAGAGGAGTAAAACAGAGAGGCGGTACAGAGTAAAATATATTCAGCGTTTTGTGTGTGTGTGTGTGTGTGTGTGTGTGTGTGTGTGTGTGTGTGTGTGTGTGTGTGTGTGTGTGTGTGTGTGTGTGTGTGTGTGTGTGTGTGTGTGTGTGTGTGTGGTTTATATGTGTGGTTTATGGCAGGGTTTTGGAGCCCACCCACCGCATTTGTTAGAGGGAAATGGGGGCAAGATGGTAGTTGTTGTGATGATGATGATGATGATGATGATGATGATGATGAAGATGATGATGATGACTACATAAGTGTTCTCGTGGAGGATACTGGAAGTGATTGGTTCTTTGTCGTAATCCCAGAAATGATAAAACACACATATTCCCCGCCTTCGAGTAAATTAAGGGCCGTATTCTTAGTGACTTCGGAGAATTCGTAACACCTTTTCCTCAGCAATTTATCCCGCATAATATATCTCAGTATAGCCTATGATGCTAATGATGTAAGGTTTGTTAATATTAAAACCATTTAAAAGCAGGTAAACTCTACGGATTCGCGTTGCCCATTTCGCGAAGACTTTGTGTGTGTATGGTTTTACCTTTGAGCCAATAGAAGTGTTCTGTTATAGAACATTTTGAAACACTTTGGAACACCTTAAATAAGTAAATATGTAAATAAATGAATAAGTAAATAAGATGTGTGTGGCTAAATGCTCAAGGAACAATTATACCAGGTTTGATATGAATTGACGGAGAAACGAATGAATGGAACCCAATCTGATAACTGTCTGGGAGAAAGAAAGAATGAAAGAAATTAAGCATATACAATATACTCTCCACCATATGCTGGAGACCATAAATATGTAAAATCAATCGTGAATAGGTGTTAAGAATTCTGTAGTCACTATGAATACTATACCCTCAATTACAGCGACAGGACTGGGGTATGGAACAGACGTTGTATTTTTCTTCCTTTGCGAAATATTTTTCACCTTACTTTGTATGTTATGTATGTACCAGTATGTTATACTACGTGTATCTGCATTCTCGCTCGCACAACAGATCGTTGTGCCTCTTCCTGTGCGATAAATTTCCCATCTAACACCTTTGCTTCACTTGTATATGTTATTTATGTATGGTATGTATACGAGTATATGCATTCTCGCTGACACACGAGAATTCGTTGTGCGTCTTCCTTGGCAATAATCTTCCAATTATACACATTACTTTCTTTTGTATCCCCCCCCCCCTCTCAATCGACACAATCTGCTTCAGTAACGTACGCTTAGCATTTTTACCCTTTGACTGCTGTGTCATTTTAAATGTTGTTCTTTTATTTTCATACGATTTTATTCAGCTTAAGGGAGACGTCCTGTAGCGAGTGGGTTAATGAAGGTTAAATCTAACCTTTACATTTCGGAAACCTTTTACTAAACTTAATAAATCGTCTGGTGGATAAAGAATAAAATAAGAACGCCACCTGACTGTAGGGGTTCAGGTGTAATGTACAAAATAAATACCATAGGAAGAAGTGTTACCAACTCACCAAAGCCAACGAAACTACGACCCTGTTACGACGAAAGCTTGTATTCTCGTCAGTAAATGATGCTCCCTAACACCTACTTCTAAGCAATTTATTTTGCTTACTGCACCTTGCAAGTTGTACAAATCATTCTACTCGTCATGAATAACGTAAAAAAACATATTAACCTTCCGTATTCAAAATTAAATTCCTAAGGTACAGGTGCTAGGGAGCTTCCTTAAGCGACTAGAATACGGGCCACCCTTGAGTAATAAGGCCGTAATCTAGGTGACAAAAGGCTTCCTAGCATCTGTTCCTTAGCGATTTATTTTGCGTATTACACTTAACATTTCTATATTACACCTTTCCCTCGCTCTGATATTGACATAGTTTGCATCAGTAACATATGAAGGGATACTGAGGTGTATGTGCAGAATAACTCACAAAGGAAAAGGCGATATGAAATCACAAAAGCCCACTAGAAAGACTTCAATATTTCATAAGTAGATCATGCATGACATTACCACACCCCAGAAAATGTTGTAAAGAAAAACTGCATAAAATGGGGGGTTACACGACCAGGCACCGAATTGGAAAGGTGGGCTCCAGGCGATGCCCTCAAGAAGGTGTTTCTCTCTCTCTCTCTCTCTCTCTCTCTCTCTCTCTCTCTCTCTCCCTCGCCATTTCTGTAAGTCAGTATAAATTCATGAAGGCGTGATAGCAGATAAATCACTAGATGTGTCATAATGAGGTTTCGCCACGAATTTTTTCCATGAAAGGATGGTGCACATAACAGAGATAGTGATTGTGGCTGAAAGGTGCAATTACTAATACACACACACACACACACACACACACACACACACACACCATCATCATCATCATCATCATCATCATCGTCATCATCATTATTCATCGTGACCTTTAGTTCCACACAAATGAAAAATATGAATATATATAAAAATGCAAGAAAACGAAAAGAAAAACCCTGAAAACAGCTCTTCCAGTCTGCAAATCTCCATAATTATGGCATTTTGAGATGTGAACACCAGAGGGACGGGCAGCAGAAAAACCTATATTATCGCTGGCACAGGAGACTTCGTACCACTTTTCCTTAGCTATTTATTGTGCAGAATATTACACGCCAATAATAAATCCACAATGTTTAGTTTTTTCCCAGTATCGACGTAGGCTGCATTAGTAACACAGAGATTGTGTAATGTGCAGAACAACTTGCTAAGGAGGAGGTGTTAGGAAATCTAACTGACTTAAAACAAGACCCATGGCTTACCTACACCATATTCAGGGATGGATCGAGGGGGGGGATGGGGGGATGCATCCCCCCCCACCGGCCATGCATCATTGAATAAAGAGGCAATTTCAACATTGAAATATCAGTATGTAGCGTCAAGTCTTTGGTTGAATCAGCGAATCAGACCCCCACCACCGAAAATTCCTGGATCCACCCCTGACCATATTCCCAGAAGTCAAAAATACTGTACACTTCTGAGAAAGATATGTACATTGCTAAGGAAGAGATACAACGAATTCTCTGGAGCCAACGAGAATAGGGTCAAGACTCATACTGCCCCCAAATTATTAGATGCACCGCTCCATCAGGCGTACCAACCATTCAGAAGTGACATAAGACTTACTCATATATTCAGATTTTTTCTCTCTCTCTCTCTCTCTCTCTCTCTCTCTCTCTCTCTCTCTCTCTCTCTCTCTCACACACACACACACACACACACACACACACACACACACACACACCGTGCTTTAGGTGGTGCAGGCGCCCTCATCCTATCTCCCTGTTTTTCAACCCTTTCAGTGCAATGGCTACTTTGGTAAATGTAGTGATAGTGATGCTGTTAGTGATGGTGGTGGTGACAGTGTGGTATAGGAGTAGGTAAAGTAATAGTGGTGGTGTTGGCAGTGTGATCCTGGAGCGGTAGTGGTGGTGATGGTGTCAGTGGTAATGGTGGAGGCGTGGTGGAGAGACAGTGGAGGAGGAGGAAGAAGTGGCAACCATTGTGGTGACGTCCTAAGGCACTAGAGAGTCTTGGAAACTGTGTGTGTGTGTGTGTGTGTGTGTGTGTGTGTGTGTGTGTGTGTGTGTGTGAAGGAGTGAAGACACACACACACACACACACACACACACAGACGGTCGGACAGGGAGACAGACAGACAGATAGGCAGACAGACAGATAGGCAGACAGACAGAAGGAAAAAGCGTGTGCGGGGGTGTGGTCGAAGAGTCACGCAAAAACAGACACTTGCACGCAAACACTGAGGTGCATTCACATTATGACTCACACACACACACACACACACACACACACACACACACACACACTGATAAGAAACAGCCATACACAAGATTACACTCAAACAAACTGTGGTTAGGATGGGCTAGCACGGATTTCGATATGATATCATGTACGCATTCTTAAATACACATACATACACACGCACCTATATAGCCACACACACACACACACACACACACACACACACAGATAAGAAGCAGCCGCACACATGTCCGCACTCACTCAAATTACCGTACATCACATCGCAATTAGATCAGGTTGGCGCATATTGCATTATGATACCCTGTGGACTACATGTTCTTAAATACACATACTGTAGATACGCAAGTGCAGCCGTAGTAACATACATACATACATACAAACAATATTGTAAAGATCCTCTCACGCACATACACATAATAGCTTAGAAACACACACACATACATGTATAGACACATGAACTCGCTTGCAAACTGATATAAACACATAAACCAGTTCGAGGAGGGACAAAATGTAAAAAATGAAAATAAAACATTCGTAATTTTTTTTATTTCACTCCCAATCTACGGTACTTCTATAGGTAGTTGGGTAGGATCCACGAAAAAAAAGTAAAATTATCACTGATACTTTCGGTACGGTGATGTCATTTGTTTTATATATAGCTATATGTTATTTATTTATTTATTTATTTATTTTGTAGTGCCAGATAATTTCGTTCAGAATGTGGAAACTTATCGTAGAAGAGAATTTTAATTATACTCCAAAAATATGCACAATTATATGTACCGACATGGAGACTAATACACAAGCACTTAAATTCCCTTACACATGCGCACATATGGACGTTTCACAAGTTTACATGTATCTCAGAATGCCACTCCCAGACATGCTCATAAACTCTAACACACACATGGAAACATTCACCACTGCTGCAATACACACATATATACGTATAACACACACACACACACACACACACACACACACACACACACACACACACACACCACAAGCGTTACTCAACCACTTTCTAAAACACAAGCAATTAGTACCGCCTTGCCTCATGCCCGCTTCCTCACCCGCCCTTTCTCTCCCTTCCTTCCTCCCTCTCTCACCCTTTCTTTCTCTCTCCTTCTCTCTCCCTTCCTTCCTCACTCTTTCTATTGATAATACTACTTTCACCATTACTACTAATACAACTATTATTTCCTCTCTCTCTCTCTCTCTCTCTCTCTCTCTCTCTCTCTCTCTCTCTCTCTCTCTCAGCTGAACAAAATCGCCTGATGGAAGCAAAACGAAAATAATAAGCCCTCACCATACTTGATCGTTAATGGAGACTGTTTCTAAGTCCTTCAATGCGGTACCCATATGCTGAATAAAATGTCTGGCGATAACAAGAATAACACGATGTCATTGTACTGAATCTGTTAACACACTGTCTCTGTGTAGGGACTACGATTATACCAGATAAATGAAATAATCTCTCATTAGCGAAAAATATGTACCTCTTTTCGGCCATCAAAGAGAATGGGTTACAGTGATAGCGATACTTATTTTGATGATCAGGCAGTCTCTCAGCTGAATGAAATCATCCGTTATTAGCAAGAATAAAGTACCATCACAGAGAAAGAGTTATAGAGACAGTTGGTACCATAACTACAGCTGACCAGGGAGTCTTTCAGCTGAATAAAATCGTCTGTCATTAGCGAGAATATAACACTCAAGTTCTGTCAACCTCCTGAGCTAACACTCACTGCGAAAATTGCTGTTTCACACTGACTACCTCTGAATCATTTTATTCAACCTAAGAAGGATTTTTCTGGCTGTAGATTAAAAACGTCAACACCGATTCCTTTACTACAGTGTCGAGTTATCTACTTTATGCTTGCTACCGCTAGACGATTTCACTGGGTTAGGGGAGAACTTTAAAAAAAAAAAAAAAGTAGATTAAATCCCTTCAGTACGATGACTTTTTTTTTTTTACGGCCAGTCTCATTCAACCCAAAAAGGTCTCTTATAGTGAAGGTCAACAAATAATTAATAAGTAAATAAATAAATGGAACAGAGCTTTGATGGCGACCTGCGATTATACTCTGGCCACTTTAACTTGGAATAAAATTGTTATTTCTCCATTTATAATGCTGAACTGGGTAACATGAGAATACCGGCAAAATATGATGCTCCTGGAGAAAAAGTGTTATGGACAAGATGTAAAAGCCAAATTTTGTCTTATTATCACTAGGATACGGTGCCAGTCACGAAAAAAGTATAAAGTAGGCAGAGCCGTAGTAATACCTTCTGCTGCAACTGAGCTAAGGGAAATATGCTGCAAAACTGCAAAAATCTCGGCCAAGTGTTTGTGTCACATCGCCCTTGACACATGTAATCACCAGGAAAAGTCTTCTAAGTACACCAGCCTCGGGTCTCACCACTGGCTACATCTCTCATTATTATAATTCAAGGTGCCACACAGTTTTCTTGTTTTTCTTTTTTCTGTTTGTGCACTCAGGGACAAAACTTCGCCTACTGTTCAACTGCGTCCTCTTTCACACTTGGAGCATGTTGGTCACTTTTCTCCCGAACGCATCACATCAAAGAGCATCATCTACTGGCAGAAAAACATACCAAGCTTCTTTCAGCATAGGATTATTAACCAGAAGAGAAAAATGAGAGCAGAAGAGGTGAAATATTATGCGAACTTTTGTTGCCTACTGTAAAAGATTATTATCAAGGTGTAAGAGTGCCTACTACCGTTTATTATTTATTGTTATAAAGAAATTAAACTCCCTCCACCCATTCATCACCCAGTCCTGTATTGCCCCATCAGGAGCGTAGAAGACCAGGACTAGGTTATTTAGTCCGGGCACTGATGGCGATAATGATCTACACCATTCCCGTGAGCAGCAGTGTGAGTACTAAACCCCCCAAAACCCAGGAACTGAACACCGATGGGCCACATCCGTTAGGAGAGTCTTAATTTACCAAACCACCTGTCGTCCATTAGTTGGTTATATGATCACCACTCTGCGCTGTAAATAGTTTCGTGGAGTACAGTAAACCATGTGGCTTGTCACTCAGTGTATAGTAACCTGTAGGTAGTACTACATCGAGTGAGTGGAAGGAGAAGTCTCTACCTACCACAAAAATCAATAATAAAAAATCACTAAACTAAAACTGCACATTAGGGTAGACCATCATGAATCAACAAACTGTGACGGAAGAAAAAAATCGACGCAGACTAGGTTACTCTTGAAGACGTGGTTAGTATTTATAAACTCTCCTAAACTTAAACTCTGTATATAAGTTTCTTTTCATTCATCGAGCTACCAAACATTTAACTAGAAAGCTCTCAGAGCGCGCATACCTTGGTCAATGCCATTGCCATTAAAAGGAATCCGTATCCGGATCCGTGGATATAGGATGCGGATCCGGATCCGCCCAAAAATTCAATCAATTTCTCTTTAGCCCATGACCCACCCTTCCACAAAATTTCATCAAAATCCGTTCTTAACTTTTAGAGTAATACCGGAACGGGATCCGTGGATATAGGATCCAGATCCGGATCCACCCCAAAATTTACTTGATTCTTTCTCACTCCATGGCCCACCCTTCCACGCAAATTCATTGAAATTCACTAAGAACTTTTGATGACACTATTCGGGATACTCCGGATCCAGATCCGCCCCTAAATTTTATCATTTCTTCCTTGGATCATGGCCCACCCTTCCAAAATATTTACTTAAAATCCGTTCATAAATTTTTTAGTAATCCTGCTAACAGAAAGACAAACAAACCAACGCGGGCTAAAACATAACGTCCTTAGCGGAGGTAATGACTGAACCAACTGATTATCAAAGTTAGACGCACCGTAAAACAAATCAACGTGTAGTACGACAACAGTTAACTATTATGGAAATTTTTTGTCTGAAAAACTGACTATTGTGAAGTCTTCTTTACCACAGAAACTGGCTATATTCTGACGCAGACTGTCCAATCCTGTAGGTCGTAGGAAAAGTTGGAATAAGAGCAGCCGTTTCATTAGTCCGCTTCTTAGTACTAATGCAGACGTGATGCAAATGTGACGTTATGGTAAGAAAGTGGCCCAACTGAAGAAGCTGTTAGGCTACTGTAGCCAGAAAACCCCAACCGGAGTGGCGGCCTTTCATAGGTTTGATCCTCAAGAAATAACTCAGGTATTCTCAGTCATGTAATACCATCAAGGGAAGCAGGCTGATCATCTACCCTTAAATGTACTGGATTACGGTTTCCTAGCCTCGGACACCTACACCTCGAAGGAGGTAACGTGGGATTACTTGTTACATGTGTTTTATTTATTTATTTATTTATTGTTTGCCGATCTTTGTATGACGAGATCTTGCGTTTGTTTGTGAATAAGGTCCTTGCTCTTGCTAACGGTACGGTCGATTTTGCTAGCCAGTAATGAAGCGCTGGTGAGACGCGTGAGTCAGTGTGCTAATTACGAGAGGCGCACTGGTTGTTTAGATGGCTTGTGTCTTGGGTTACAACACACAGTGGAAGCGATCAGCACAGAGGGAGGCGAGGGCGGGGGAGGGGAGGGGGGGTGCGCTAGAACACAGCATTTCTCCAGCATTACGCCAACACACACACACACACAAACACGTACGTCTGTTTGACTCTCTCTCTCTCTCTCTCTCTCTCTCTCTCTCCGGCATAGTAAGAATATAACAGTATCCGTAATTACGAAGAATAAAGTTATGTGTCTGCTTTATACTGAATAAGTGTTTCCTATGATAAGAGTTTCCGTTCACAGATTTGCTTCCGGCAGCTGATGGCACTTGGACTAAAAAGAGTTGTAATTATTCGCGGTTTCCAACACACTGCTGATATAATGTAGTGTTTTAGGCATTGCAGAACTTAGGCGTTAAGAGGATGGATGTTGGGTTGTGTGGTGTGGTGTTGTGTTGTGCGGTGTGGTGGTGTGTACTGTGTTGTGATGAGGAGTGGTGTTGTATGGTATGGGTATGGTGTGGTAGGGAGAGGGTGATGCGATGTGACAGAGGTAAAGTGGTGTCGTGAGGGACAAAGGGTGTACTGTACTGGTGATGTTGCACTTAGAGTCACCCCCCTCCCCCACTGTCACTCCTCTGTGTGTGTGTGTGTGTGTGTGTGTGTGTGTGCGCGCGCGCGCTTAGTCTTCTGTGTCTGCGCTGTTATCTACACTGTCCCTGTTCATTTCTTCAGCTGTATATGCATGTGCGTTGTCTATGCTTGTGTTGTCGTTCCTGTGTCTTTTCGTTTTCAGTCATCCCTCCAGCTGTGTCTGTGTTGTACTTTGTGTCTGCACTGTCGTCAGTGTCGGCACTTTATTATGTCTGTTCTGTCGTCTGAGTCTGTCTTGTATTAGTCATCCTTCTGTCTTTGTGTCTAATGTCGTCTGACTCTCTGCGTCTCCTTCACATCACTCCGTTACTCCAGTTATCCACATGTTGTCCGCTCAACAGAACACATAACCTACTCATCTTACCGCTCTTGACTGTAATAAGTTTGCTCTGTATTTTCGCTGGCTTTGGAGATTTTGCAACACTATTCCTCTGCATTTCACTTGCTTATTACACCTTAATATCTTACTGCATCATGCTGATGCAAACATGTCGACAACAAAGAAATAAAATAACAGACAAGACATTCTTTAGGCACATACTACTCAAAATAAACCGCTAAGGAAAAGTGATATGAAGTCTCTTTATTCCAACTTGCACACTGTTTTCCTATCACTGAAGCTTTTTTATCCTTATACTCAATCTCTTTACTAGAAGGGGTTATCCCAAATAGAAACTGTCTGGCGATAGCAAGAAATAAATACAAAATGTCACCACACTGAAATTCTTAATGGAGTCTTTCTAATCCATTCACTACAACAGGTTTCAGTTACAAATATACTGAATTAAATCGCCTACCAGTAGCAAGAATAGCGTACCAGCAACGAGTCATTGTACGTAATGGGTTAAAATGAATGATTATCCATTTCATTTCTTCATTAGCATTCTGGCTGACCTGACTGATGTAATGTTTGTTAGTTATCAAATACGCTCGTAACCCTTTTAGTGGGCCAGAGACACGACAATAATTTTTCCTGGCTAACTTAAGGCGAATGTATTTAGCTGAAAAAATCTTAATGGAAGTGACTGTCTCTGGCTGGAATTAAGCTTTTACTGATTTCACTATCTGAGTTTGTATTACTTTGCGATATCTTATTTTTCTATCTTATTTCTTGCTACCGATTACCAATTCTACAAGTGACTAGGGGGTTCTTTGTAATGTAAATCTTCCCAGGGACGTAAATTGCAGTGTGATTGTCTATTCTCGGGTCAGAACACTACGAAGGGGGTAAAGGAGGATTGACTGTTATGTGTTTAGAAGAGCCGAGTAAAGCGAAATAACGGAGAACGAACACACACACACACACACACACACACTTGGCAGGATGACTAGCGACAACAGAGACACAGCTGGAGGGATGACTGGGGGACTCCATTGTAAAGAGATTTTTGGACAACTTCCGTCATTGTGGTGTCGCTGTCATCCACCCAGCTGCTGAAAATTACTTAACGCTCGTAATTAGTGGGGCAGTTAAAAAAAATACGGGTGTCTTGGGATCTGTCAGCCATTACAAATCACGAAAGTTAACAATGATGATAATGGTTTGGCGGTAACAGAAAGATCATAATAGGGAACCATGTCTAATCCGCTTATTATATGATCTCAAGGGATGACAGTAACTTACCGGAGTGAGATGCATCAGAGTAATAATAGCGATCAAATCTGGGGGGAAAGACAGAAAAATATTTTATCCTGCTATGGGATAACACAGGCTAAGGCATAAGTATAGTTTTACAATAAACTCAGTTCCATCTTAAGCATACAATACAAACTGACTGCATATCTTAAAGAGACGTTGTGAACAAAGATCAGTGCTGGTAAATCATCCGCCTTGTGGTCTTGGTCTAAGGTCGCTAATTGGGGTGATGGTAGTATGTTGCGCGCTGGTTCGAATCTCCAAGAGAAAGCTGGAAGTTTACTGATCGTGAATTAAATCGTGGGCATTGGCCAGTCATCTACCTTTCAATGGTCCGGACAACGGTAGCCTTTCACAGGCTACTGTAATGTGAGTTTGGTTGTTACCTTCTTTCAATAAAGTCTAATGAAAATGGTAACAAAGATAACTAAAAGGTGCAAAAAGTCGGTCTTGCATATATATTTTGATTTATGAAATCTGTTACTGTATCTCATGCATATGAAACAATATCATGAGCGGGCGACATATCGGTTTTAATAATAAACACACAGACTATCAACCTACACACTAAAAAGGAAAACTATACGGCCCAAATCCTTCACCGTGACACCTGCTCTGTTCTCCTTGGTTATACCCATAGGAATTTAACAATCATGATGTACAAAGGAACATTACTGCCACCAATAATAATAATAATAATAATAATAATAATATTCTATCTATCTATTGCCAGACGCCATAATTCCTAAGGGGTGGCCATTTGACTCTGAGTTAGTTGTTTTACGGGGAGGGGCACTAACCCTCCACCAACCCACTTGTTGACACGTAGGGAGATAATAATAATAATAATAATAATAATAATAATATTACTACTACTACTATTATTATTATTATTATTATTATTATTTACTAAGAATAGTAGTAAGTGCTGTGATGGTGTTGGGTGTTGTGGTGATGGTGGTTGTGGTGCTGAGAGCTGCTGTAATGATTATGATGACGGAGGTTGTGCTGCTGATGGTAATGGTTATGTCGCTGTGGTGATGGTGTTGGTGGCGATGGTGGTGATGAGTGAGGTGATGATAAAGACTGGCTGTTTGCCCCCCCCCCTCTCTCGCTCTCTCTCTGTTTCCTCCCCACTTTCCTACTCCCCTTTCCTCCCTTTCTTGTTTTTACCTTCTCCCTTCTCCCATCCCTTCTTGTGGCTTATCTTCCTTATCTCTCCATACTTCTACTTCTCTCCCTCTCCCTACGTCCATATCCTTGTCAGACATGGGGTAATAGTAATATGTAATAGTAATAGTAGTAGACTATTACAGGGTTTTCAAAGTAATAGTAACAGATCACAAGTTCCTGGCTGTAATAGTAATTGTAACAGTAACAGAAGGCAAGCAACTGATAACTGTATATTACGTTCCCAATACAGACACTTCTTTAATAACGTTTACCATAATCAATAAAAACAGCCTTCTTACCATGGTTACCTATTGGTTGCTCTCCAAGCTGCAGGTACACCACAAGAGACCGTGCAGAATGGAGAGTGGTCAACAGGCCATCAGATGATCTAGACATACTTGTGCATTCCATGGAACAGCCTCCCAACGATAACGAAAATAAAAACCATTTTCAATTTAATTAATACCATTATAGTAAATAATACATTAATAGTAATAGTAATACTAATAGATGACCATGTAATAGTAATAGTAATAGTAATAGATGACCACTAAAGTAATTATAACTAATATAATTGAGAGCAACTGAAATTAATAGTAATAGAAACACAGTAACAGACCCCATGTCTGATCCTTGTCTCTTTCTCCCCTTCCCTTCCCTTAGCCTTATCTCCCTCCGTCTCACTCTCTTCCCTCTTGCCCACCTCATTCCGTCTCTCCTCTCTACTCTCCCTTTTCTTCTTTCTGTCTAAACGTATCCAGGGCTTCTGAGAATGAGGTGGAATGATAAGCCCTATGGTGTGATTGTGTGACAGCATATAAGAGAAGGTGATGCGAAGCCGGCAGAAAGATCGTTACTGAGCTGGGACACTAACGTCTGGGAGTGCATCTTCACGAACCTACCCCTTACAGGTTGTGGTGTCAGACAACATATAGATAAGCAGGTCTCTTCCTCCCTTCACATTTCTTCACTAATCTTCCTCCCTTCCCTCTTGCCTCCTTTTGTAACTTCTACCCCCCCGCCCCCTCTCCACCTCCCTTCCTCTGTTTACACCACTCTCCTCCCCTCCCTCCCTCTCTACCTCCCTCTGTTTACACCACCTCAAGAGCCTCCTCCTCCTCCCACCTTCCCTCATCCCCTCCTCTCTCTACGTACCTGCATACTCCTTTACCTTATTATATATACTGTATATACATACACACAAATTCATGCGTCGTCTTCAACTCGGTCCGGTCATTATAGGTCAAATGAGTTGTGAAATGAATCCCACTGATTTCCGACGAATATTAATTCAGTACGATGACGTCTTTACGTTTTTAGTTCAATCTTGTCATCTTCATACAATTTTACCCAGCTTAAAAGAATTCTGAGCTCAAGGGGACTGGATATGACCTTCATTAACCCCTTCACCACTAGGATACTCTCCGAAGTTAAATACATTAATATCGCCTGCCGGTATTATTACAAAAAAGAAAAAAAAAAGGAATAACTGACGTCCCCTGGCTGAAGGGGTTAATTTAAGTGCGCGAGGTTGGACGGAGCTTAGATAGTGGAGTGGCGCATCATAAGAGGGGTCAATAATTTATCAGCGTTGTTTGGTCGGGTTAAGGATGGCCAATCGTTTGCGGGATGCCCTGGAATGGGTTCGACCACCACTGAGTTAGTAAGGTTGACGCTCACAAGTTAATGCCTGTCCGCACAATCGAATAATTAAACCTACACCATGTCATTGCAAGAGGGTAAGAAAGAAGTGCAAAAGAATATTCTTGTGCATGTTATGTGTACATTGTTTTATTTCGAAGTTGTGTACATCACTGCAAAAAAATATTAAGATGTTGTAAACAGTAATAAAAGGGTAAGGAAGAGGTGCGAAAGATAATATTTCCTGTGCGTTATTTATATCTTTTAATACAGGCGTGGTGTACATACAACACATTAGCACATTCGCCGCTTCATCCCGAGGACGTCTCTTATATATGAACCTTTGTTTCATCCACACAATTTTATTAAGCTCAGTAGAGACATCGATATGGCGAGGTTAGATGATTGTTTTCCTCAACACCATAACTTCCATAACTTGAATGTAATAGCCTCTGGGTTGCCTAATTAAAATGAAAAGTATGTCGACAAACTGAAGAGGTTGACTCCTTCACTCCAATAACGAATTTTTAAAAATCTTTTTACTGCCAGAGAGTGTTATGCGATTTTCAAATAATCTCTAACAGTGAAGGGGTTAATGAGGGTTATAACTACTCCTTCTGCTCTTAAAAGTATTTCATAAGCCGAATAAAATTGTCCAAAGGTAACAAGAGTAAAATTCAAAACACATTATCTTAATAGAGGCGTTACTATTTGAAATTCGCTCATAAACTGAATAAAATCACCTGGAGATATTAGGAGTAACAAAAACAAGCACGTTATGGTAGTGAAGGGGCTTATGGAGAATATCTAACCCCTCCAGTTTAGCTGAATAAAATCGTCCGGAGGTATCAGGAGCAAAGCATATAAGACGTCATCGTAGTGAAGGGGTCAATTTATCAGGGAGCCTTCTAAGTCATACGAACATAAGGGCCCTGCATGGACGGAAATTGGCCGTGACGTCAGCATAGATATACTGCACTCGAGTGGCCAGATTACCACTGGGTTCGGAAGTGTGTTATCGGGGGAATATGTGTACTCAAGGACGTAAGTTGGTATTAATATCCAATGGGTCTACTTCACACTTTGAGTATGTCCGTCAGGCTACTTCACACATGGGTTATCTCCGTCAGTGTCTTCACACGTAAGGCATGTCCGTCACTGTTTCTACATACATGGGCCATGTCCGTCACTGCATCAATCTCACACTTGGGGAAAATTCGTCATTGCATCTACATAACACTTAGGTCATGTCCGTCACAACATTACTTAACACTTAGGCCATGTCCGTCACGTCTACTTCACACTTAGGGCATGTCCGTCACTAAGTCTACCTCACACTTTGGGCATGTTCGTCACTGTCTCTACCTCACACTTAGGCCATGTTCGTCACTGCCCCTAACCCACACTTAGACCATGTTCGTCACTGCGTCTACCTCACACACAGGGAATGTCCGTCACTCTCCTATCGGAAAGAGTGATACAGAGTTAGAGAAATTTATAGAGAGCCCTTTTCCATTTGATTAACCAGAAAAGAACGTCTGACTGGAAGTACAAGTTGGGGAATATTACGCTAACATATGACATTGATTGTACCTTTGTGTGTGTGTGTGTGTGTGTGTGTGTGTGTGTGCAAGGGGCGCTCAAGTCTCTAATGATATAGAATCTAGTTGTTCATTTAGGGTGAGAGACGGTAGGTCACAAATGGCACTCAGATAGTGAGGGTGAAAGGCTGGAGAACGCCCGTAATATCATTGGCTGAGCAGAGTTCGTAGGACCTCTCCCTGGAGAATTTATTCTCTCCGACAAGGAGAGTATGTTTTCACCCCTATTTGTATGTGTTGTTTGTTAGTTAGTTTGTCTGTTAGCATGATTACTCAAAAACTAAAAGAGAGATTTGGGACAAATTTGGTGGGTAGACAGCCCATGTCTCAGGGAACAATCGGTTAACTTTTGGGACCAAGCCGGATCGTATTACAGATTCTGGATCCGGAAAACGTTTTTTGTGAAACCCTAATCAATGATGAGAAAACCTAACTCATTATGAAGAGCGGTTTAGAAATTACGTTGCCCTTGTCGGATAGATGCGCTCCACTGAGTGCCCTTCTAGATTTCAGTATTTCACCTTTTTATTCTATTGTACTTCATATCTTTATGATATTCACACACTTTGCATTAATAATATACTTGAGAATATTAATGTGCACTGTGCAGAATAAATCGCTCAGAAACAGATGACACGAAATCTCATTTTTTAAAATGAGACTACAAGTCTGGAAAACGGCCGTATTATAGGTATCCTAGCACTTTATTCTTGGCAGATTATTATGTCTATTACATCACCATATACTCTTTTATGTTGTTTCTATATTTTTATTGCCGAGATAGTTTCTTTCAGTAACGCAGAAGTGGATACAAAGGTACAATATGAATAACTATACCGCTGAGGAACAGGTACTATGCAATCTATAGTACATTTCAACCATCATATCTGTGAATGAATAAACACTAACAGCCGACTTGCACACATCTGACATGGGGTGGGGGGTAGTTTTGCTGTAAACGTTCAAGTCATAGTTTACACGTCCTGTATAGCAATTAATCCGAAAGACCGAAGGACAACACTGTCACTGGAGAAATTACTGTATACCCAGCGCTATCTGCACGGATCTGACCTCTTTAGCATGGTGACAAATATCATATCTTGTTCTTGCTGCCAACAGATGATTATATTCAACTTACAAGAGACATGCGATAGCACATAGGGTCAGAAAGAAACTACATTAACACCTTTGATACGAGAGATCTTCGGGGTGTCGGGTGAGAGGGGCATGTGGAAATGACGAGAAAATGTTGTAAAAAGGAAAGGGTGAAGACCAAGTGAGATGGATGTGTACTCTAATATATTCGAGTGTTTTAAAACGTGTTCACTGACTTCCTGGTTGCAATCCCCGCAGAGTTATTAAGGAGTGGATTACGCAACTTAGAGTCGTATTCTAAGTGGTTTTGGAGATTTCTTAACTTGTTGGGGTTGATTGCTCGTGTAATGCCACTCAGGGATGAGTGAGGCTGGTCACTCTCATCTTAAATGTCGGGATCAACTGCCTAGCCCCGGGCTTCTACGCTCCTCATGGGGCAATGTAGGATTGGATGATAGGTAGATTTACCGTAACGATTTACTTTTGCATCTTACATCTAAGTATCCTATGTCTGTTATCGATCCAAACTATATTCATAAAAAACCTTATAAGTAACATACAAAAATGTGAAGCTGTTATATGAAAAATAAATCGCTAAGGAAGAAGTGTTACGATGTCCAATACAACCCAGAATATGACACTAAGCACCTACAGGTTGAAAAATGATGCCCATATTGTCGTTGGCAACTTAAAAATTTCGTGGTAAATCTTCCGTAGCGATTATGTGACGTACTACGCCTTAATATCTTTTTTTTTTTTTTTTTTTAAATAAATCTTCTTTAACAGTAGTAGTGTTTGCATCGGTAACATCATTGAAGGTCGGTGTATTATGTAGAGTAAATCGGTGAGAAAGAAATGTTACGAATTCCCCAAAGTCAACGAGAATGCGGCCCTGCGACTTGTATGCCGGGGCCGTATTACTGTTATGAAACTATAAGGGACGGGGCCTTGATTTTAGTCAGGTTGGGGAAAAAAAAAGCGACTATAATGACAAAATAAATGAATAAATAAATAACCTTAGTAACAGCAGTCTCTTTCCCACAGAGGCTGGCCACAGACTGGCTTGGTGCACTGGAAACTCCCTCAAATCTCACCCAATCCTCTGCTGGGTGATGAGGCGGCCTGCTGGTGAACTGGGACGTGTACTGAAAGAACTGAGTAGGATTGTTGGATTGTACTGGTGAGGAAACGGCCTACTGGTGAATTAGGGCGTGTACTGGTGATTGATGATGGAGACTAGAATGCCGAAGAACATGAGACATACTGTGATGTGTACAGACTGGTAGGAGGATCCCAAGGTGGTTTGGGGACTGTGCAGCTGCTGGACAAGAGGAAATATTGGTCAAAGTCATAGTGGTTACCTTAGTGTTTTGATGTGACCGAGTGAACTAGTAAAAAAACTGTATACTGGGAAGGTGGCCATACTGATGAGAGAAAAGTTGAATTGGTGAAACAAAATTGGTTGGTTATTGGTCCGGGAGCTGGAGAGAAGAACGAGTACTTGAAACCAGGTTACAGTACCATGAAATGAAAACGGTACCGGTGATCGAAAATTTCCTAACCTAACATAATCATCCCTACCGAACCCAGTCTAACCTAACCTAACGAAACGAAACCTATCCCAACCCAAATAAACCAAACGCAACACAGCCCAACCGAACCCAGCCAAACACAAGCTCTACCATCAACAGCTTCTGTACAAGGGGTGGTGTACTGGGGAGACAGAAGGATCGGTGTTACTGGTGAAGCGATAGCATCCATCCAGGTTCAACATCAACCATGGCCAACCGTGAGATCAACATTCGCATCCCTCTGCCCAACCTGAGTGCTCTGTGTTGCTGGGCCTCTGAGAAAACAGGTAAGGGGCTATTTGTTTATCTGTCTGTCTGTATGTCTGTCTGTTGTTATCTCTATCTGTAAATCTCACTGCTCAATTGCTATTTTGCTTATCTGTCGTCCTATATATTACGCGATCTGATGTTGTACTGACAAAAGAAAAGTTTCTCTAGCAATTTATTTATCTACAGTATATAACTATATATGTCTGTCTGTCAGTGTATCCATCTGTATATATATATATATATATATATATATATATATATATATATATATATATATATATATATATATATATATATATATATCCCATTGGAGCCCAGTGTCCCCAGTACTAGACAGAAATGGGAATTTTCAAATCTTTACAAAGTAAGGAACCCCAGTGTAGGGACCTATGAGCTTCGCGATTGTGAGCCGATATGCGGAGGGCCGTACGCTTAATACCCTCCCAGTGCAATGCCTCGCTCTGCAGCCCTGGGATCCAATGGGATATACCGGTATATATATATATATATATATATATATATATATATATATATATATATATATATATATATAAAACTTGGGAGGAAGTGTATTATACAGGGGAGTAATAGTTAATTTAACAGCGGGAGGGTTTACTATGGTGGGTGCATGCTAACCACTTCTATACAAGAGGTCCTTCCTAAGATTAATATAACTGCCAAGCGGTAGCAGGAACGACACAGAAAAACTGCTGTTGTTATGAAGGGCTTGCAATAGTTTTTTGCCCCTTTCAGTATCGCAGCACCTACAACCGTACATTATAATCTTGCTACCGCTTGACTGCTTTATTCATATAGCGAAATTTATTCTATTCAGCATGTTAAATTGTTCTGCATTTTCGCCTGAGTGTCTATGGAAAATGCACACCATACTTCCACACAAACTGTGACGTCTTGTGCGCTGGCTGCTGCCCAAGATCTTACTCAGGACGAGGGTGGCGGAGGGCGATCTCGTAGTAGCACTGGTTATTTCTGAATATCCATACCCTTAATGCTCCCCCCTTTCATGTGTGTGTGTGTGTGTGTGTGTATGTGTGTGTGTGTGTGTGTGTGTGTGTGTGTGTGTGTGTGTGTGTGTGTGTGTGTGTGTGTGTGTGTGTGTGTGTGTGCGTGCGTGCGCGCGACCTGCTCTTCAACCCCTTTCACTAACAGATGCGTCCTAAAAATTTTAGGTGAACAGTCAGACAGAAGCAAAAATGAAATGAAGGCTGCACGTGTTAAGGAAGCCTGCCATCCCTTCAGTAGCCCAGAAGCTTAATAAAAGCGTCTGGCAATACCAAGAATAAGACAAAAAGAAAGAAAAAAACTGAGTCTCCCATAAGCTAAATGAAACAGCCTGACAAAAGCAAGAACAAGAAAACTGAAAAAGAAAAAAAAAAAAACTAGAGCCCCCCAAGGGGAGAATCACACCAGCCGCGAGCCGATACATATCCAGCGCGGCTCAGAATATGACCTTGGCCTTGACCTACTTTCACCAATTTCGAACTCGTAGGAGACTTTCATCCCCACTATACACCTGTAAAATTTTGTGATATCTTGAGCGGTTGCGAAGATATCGTGGAAACAGACACACAGACCTTGACCTACTTTCACCAATTTCGAACTCGTGGGAGATTTTCATCCTTACTACACACCCGTAAAATTTTGTGATAATATCTTGAGCGGTTGCGAAGTTATTGTGGTAACAGACACACAGACAGGCAGATAAATTGAAAACAATAACAGCTTCTCTATCGCGGCTGGTAATGAAAGTCACCATATTGAAGTGATCAATCCTCTCACGGTCACGCCTACTCATGCATTTTGGTCCTGCTGACGCCTGACGACTATGGGCGGTATTGTTAGTGGCCTTGGAGACTTCCTAGCACCTCTTCCGTAGCGATTTATTTTTCTTGCTTTATCGCATTTTTTTTTTTGTTTGCGTTATTTGTATCGTTTCAGTGGCAACATACAGATGGTTTGTATCACCGACATAAAAAAGGATATTAAAGTGCAGAAAACAAAATAAATCGCTGGGGAAGAGGTACTACGAATCATCCTATGACACTTTGAAAACGACCCTTTCATTGAGCTAAGAGTAAACCACAGAAACTCTATTTACCCGGGGTAACTCTACTATTGTGTCTCAAGGATTTGACTCGGCTTAGTGAGTCATAGGAGCCAGTGTTTATCTGTATCATGTGGTTGCAGAAAGAACGTAACATGCATGACGTACTGGGCCTGAAGTGTTTAACATCTATAAATACAGGCATAGTCATTCATCCGTATCCTGCACGGCACACACACTCATTGTTTGTGTAATTGTTAGAACTGTGGGCGGTACCAGTGTAATGTGTTGTCTGCGTCACTACATCCTGCCTCACTGTCACGCGACCACAAGCCAAGCAACACTCACATGCACAGTAGCCAGAGGGGAAAATGAGCCTTCCCCTCCTCTACTGTATAAGAGGGAGTGTCACTTTCCCCAAAAGTAAATCATACCACTGTCTGTCACCACTTGTCTGTTGCCTAACCATATGTGCCTTGTCTCTGTCCTACCCTCCTCCTAACTCCACTACGACTTTACCATTTACACCGAGGCAACTGTAGTAGTTGGGATATACTCGTATACTATATATTATGTGATATTCAGTAATGCCCTAACCATCTCAAGTATATTTAGTGCAGTTACGGTTAAAACAATTAAATAAAAAAAAATGTAAACCGTACACCTCTTACATTTCTAGCTTCTCACGACACAAGCGATAAAAATTATGCAGATTTATACAAAGAACAGGAAAGAGTTATGAGTAGACAAGTACCAGAATGATCCACAACCCAACAATACAAGATTTTCTTCAGGAATAATATGTCACAGAAAAAAAAAAAAAAAAAACTAAGTATGATTCGTACAATGAGTGCAGGATATTCAGGAGGAGGAGAGAAGGGAATGGAATCTACATATAATTTCGTAAAGGAGTGGGGGAGGGACGTTCGGGGTGAAGGGGGAAGGGATGGGACTTTTTGGAAGATCAGTACTGGTAACATGTAACCAA